>NC_142937.1:40729088-40741588 GCF_046866305.1 Octopus bimaculoides
TTGACTGACCATCGGCAAAAGATTAATCAGAAACATTGCTCTACATGGGTAAAACATTAATCATATTGCGCAAATATCCATAACAATGTTTGGTCAGACATCGTCATAATATTGGCCAGTGATTGGTGAAAGCTTAACCATATGTTGTTAAAAGTTTAACCAGACATCGTTGAAAGACTGGTTAAACCATAGAAAAC
Organism: Octopus bimaculoides; assembly: GCF_046866305.1. Lineage (NCBI taxonomy): Eukaryota > Metazoa > Mollusca > Cephalopoda > Octopoda > Octopodidae > Octopus > Octopus bimaculoides. The sequence goes on from NC_142937.1 coordinate 40,729,286, forward strand.
ATTTGTTAAATGAATATCAATTAAAATAACTCCAGTTAACAATGTAAAAACGGGGAAACATTAAGATATAGTCAATCGTCAGTTGCCACAGTAGTCAATCAACAGTCAATTAATAGTTAAAGTAGTGAAACAATTGTCAGTAGTTCTAGTATTGTTGTTGTTGGCACTCCGTCGCTTACGACGTCGAGGGTACCAGTCGATCCGATCAGCAGAACAGCCTGCTCATGAAATTAACGTGCAAGTGGCTGAGCACTCCACAGACGCGTGTACCCTTAACGTAGTTCTTGGGGATATTCAGCATGACACAGTGTGACAAGGCTGGCCCTATGAAATACAGGTACAACAGAAACAGGAAGAAAGAGTGAGAGAAAGTTGTGGTGGAAGAGTACAGCAGGGTTCGCCACCATCCCCTGCCGGAGCCACGTGGAGCTTTAGGTGTTTTCACTCAATAAACACCCACAACGCCCGGTCTGGGAATCGAAACCGCGATCCTATGACCGCGAGTCCGCTGCCCTAACCACTGGGCCATTGTGCCTCCACAGTAGTTCTAGTAATCCAACAACAACAACCAAACAACAGGCAATTAATAGTAACAGCAAACAACAAACAACTGGCAGTTTTAACATCAATCAAGTGATATTCATCTAGCAGTTACAGTATTGCATAGTTAAATTCTAAACCTTCAGGTGTTACTCAAACAGAAAATAAGATTAATAGTTCAACCGAATAGAAAAGAGTTAAGTCATAACTGACAGTCAGTTTGAATTCATATAGCAGTTACTCATGAGTGACAACAGTAAATAATTAGCTATGATAGAACAGTCAAACAGTAATCAGACATGTAATTGATGCTGCTAATATGTAGTCACACAGCTAACAACAGTTTAACAGTGAACAAATGTCTGTCAGACTGCAGTTAAATGCACTATATCATTATAGCATAGCAACCATAAAGCCGGTAAATAGCATTCACACAGCAATCACTTAGCAGTTAAATAGCATTCACAGCTCTTCTATATGGCAGTTGTACAGCATCTACATTGCAACTTTATGGCAATCAGCATTTACAGTTCAGTCGAGTTAAAAAGATTCACGTCAAAACGCGACAACTAAGTAGCGAAAAACGAAACAAGAAAATCAAGAAAAAATATTTAAAAAAATAAGTATCCCTGCGTTTATTGAAATGTCAGTTTACCTTAACTACACACACACGCGCGCGCATATTCGTGTGTATGCATATATGTATATTCAAGTTGTAGCATTTTGTTAGGAACAATGTGTGTTCCAGTATTTGTGGTAATGTTAGCAACAAGAGTATTAACAATATATGTTATAGCGTTACTAACAGTGCTGGAGAAAGCATATTTTGTATATTGTTATATATTGCGATGTTGCATTGTTGTAACAATTTTACTGGTAACTGGTTGTATTGTATTTTGTAGTGTTAGAAGCAATGAATGTTACGGTGCAAGCTGTGGTTTTGGCAACGGTAAATGTAATCGTGAACGTTGTATTGTTCACCACAGCGCTACAGAAATACGTTGCGATGTTAACAATCAACGTTAAGCTTTTATCATTAACGCAGACGACTTTTCATTAAAGATGTAACTTTAACGGGTTAAAAAAAAAATTCATTGTTAACTCAATAAGTTTGTTAGTCTACATTTAACTATATATTCTTCATACCGAGGACATCAACGAGATCTTTTCATATGTCATATTTCGAATATATTTTATTGAGGGGAGATCTGAAATTAAGATGAAAATTCGCTTACGACATCGAGGGTTCCAGTTGATCCGATCAACGGAACAGTCTGCTCGTGAAATTAACGTGCAGGTGGCTGAGCACTCTACAGACACGTGTACCCTTAACGTAGTTCTTGGGGATATTCAGCGTGACACAGTGTGACAAGGCTGACCCTTTGAATTGCAGGCACAACAGAAACAGGAAGTAAGAGTGTGAGAAAGTTGTGGTGAAGAAGTACAGCAGGGTTCGCCACAATCCCCTGCCGGAGTCTTGTGGAGCTTTAGGTGTTTTCGCTCAATAAACACTCACAACGCCCGGTCTGGGAATCGAAACTGCGATCCTATGACCGCGAGTCCGCTGCCCTAACCACTGGGCCATTGCGTCTCCACTAAGATGAAAATAATAAAGTAGAAAGAAAAATAGGTAAAAGAAATTATATTTCAACCCCGTCACCGAATCCCTCACTCAGCTACCGAAGCAGAGGGTTGCCAATTTTTGCTACTTAATTTAATCCAGTCGATACGAAATCAACAATAATCATGGAGGTTTCTTAGTTTAATTACTTGACTTGTGATCATTTAATGTTAAATACAACTTCAAGTACAGATCAACTCTGATTCAATAGACTTATTTTTAATGGCGTTAAATCCTTGACCAACCCATCAATGCTAATGTGTTGCTACTGCTGTTTAACGTTAGATGAACTCTGAATATTCTGTTATATGATATAAGGCATTACATCTGTGACCATCCTGGCAATACGGCCATTACTTAGCCGTAGATGGGCTTTGTATATGCAAATTTATGGCTGAAGACATCTCAACCGTGACAATCTGCTCTATATTTCAGTCAGTAAATCTATGACTATGTTATCCGATGTTTCCTTTCATTTTTAACAGAAATATATCGTTTGAGGCTGAGTTCGACTACTATTTCTCTCTGGTCGTGCGACCATGAAGGGACTCAGTCAGTGGAAAGGAGATTTCGTTTAGTTTCCGAACCTATCACGTTTTAAAAAGAATCTCCAACGCCCACCTGTTCTTGCAACGGTTCCTTTTTTATATTTAAGAGATGAGGAATTATGTACATTATTTATATTATTTAGATTTGACGGATATTTGTCCTCGTTTCGGCCGATATACCCTCCAGCCTTAACTACTACGCCATATGTCCGTGGGCATATGGCGTAGTGGTTAAGAGCGCGGGCTACTAACCCCAAGAATGAGAATCCAGGTTCAAAATTACCACAAGACACCTGATGAAGGCTGGAGAGTATATCAGCCGAGACAACAAGACGAGGACAAATATCCGTCAAATGTAAATAATGTAAATAATTTAAACAATGAACTCTTCCCTTTTTGCTGTTGTTGTTGTTGTTGTTGTTGTTGTTGATGATGATGATGATGATGATGATGATGATGATGATAATGGTGATGACTATGATGATGATGATTATGATGATGATGATGTTTTTCATTGTTGTAAGTGTTGTCTTTTTATAGCAATAAAGTTAATGATGAATAAATTGTAATACTTTTATTTAAATATTGAGAACTTTGTATGAATTCTCACAGGAATATATATGGCTATGAGTTGTGTGTGTATAAGTGTGAACGTGTGTATATGCGTTAATATGCATGTACATGTATCTATCCATCCATCTATCTGTCTATCTATTTGTCTTTCTGTCTGTCTGTCGTCTTTTTGAATGTATGTATTACGTATGTATGCATGTATGTATGTATGTATGTATGTATTACGTATGTATGTATGTATGTATGTATGTATGATTGTATGCGTGCCTGGGAACATATCAAGTATACTAATGGTTATATATGCGTATGCGTAACTAAATCTAATTTACAGGAATTTCCAATCGTTTATATCCGTATGTGTTTATGTGACACGTGAATATGTCTGAGTGACATATGTAAATGTTATGTGTGTGTGTGTGTGTGTGTGTGTGTGTGTGTGTGTGTGTGTGTGTGTGTATAGATGCATGTGTGCGAGTGTGTGAGCGTATGAATGTGTGTGCATTTTAACATTTACGTATATACATATACTTACACAAAACTATACACAATTTCACATTTGAAAATAAAAAATTTAACGCATATACGTCAGCACACAGACAGTTCGTTCTTTTCTCATTCTTTTCTATTTAATTTAATACATGCCATGTTCTTTGATTTACTTAAGTTTTCCCTGAGTTCCTTTGTTTGCAGTTTGAAACCTTTTCCTAAATTAGCATATAATTTACATTTTCACACCGATCATGTTTTATTGCCACTAATTATTTTAGAATTTTTGGTTGGAGCCTATTTAACAAATCATCGTCATCATCATCATCATCATTATTATTAATTACTTTTGTAAAAACAACAACAAAAAACATTTCTAATTTTGTTCTTTCACTATTGTTCAGAACTCTCTTTGATGTTTGTTGCTTGGTGAAAGTATTTTAGACGAATACACCGATTGGATCTATTTTAAAACGGGGGCCACATTTTTCATTAATGTTTTACGTAGTGTTTTTGGTACGGAAAGACTTTCAAACTTCGTATACTTATCTATTTTGTGTTATAGAACAGAAAAATATTTTTGTATTCTAATTTATTTCATGTAAAAAATTGTCTTATTTCGATAATTTCAACCAATCACTGACAAGTATTCAGTTGTTTACATTTACTCCTTTGGCTGATTAAGCGATGTAAAGCGTATTTAATCTCCATACCTTCGTTTTATTTGCTTTTTTCATTTTAAATTTGCTTTAACCCTAACCCTAACCCTAACCCTAGGGTTAGGGTTAGGGTTAGGGTTAGGGTTAATTGTTTCAGAATCGTTTGTTTATGTAGTCGGCACTTAATGTATATCGGCTGAATGGACGTCAGTGATTGGTTGAAATTACAGAAATACGACAACTTTAACATGGAATAACTTAGGGATTTTTTTTTTTTAAGAAGACTAAGAAAAAAAGATGGTTTATATGACACATTCTACCAGTGTTCCAAGTTTCAAAGTGTTTCGTTAATGAAAAATGTGGCCCTCGTTTTAAAAAAGATCCCACCGATTTGCTAAAAACAGTAGCCAAAGTCTCCTTTAAGTCATATTCTACCATCTTAAATACAACAACAACAATAATAATTAATTATTTTATTGGCCACAAGGACTCACATAGAATTACATTAAAAAGCCTAACAACATAAAAGATAAAAACAGGACGATATAATGGGTTTTACAACGTGTAAACAATATAAATAACAATTAACAGTTAAACAAATTAAAACTCCTAATAGGGGAGGCGCTTTAAGGTCCTCGTGGAAAACCCCACAAAAGCCACGGGTGCTTGAACAGCAGGCCAAGAGCCCTTCTACTGTTTTTTTTATGATTTTTACAGGTGCACGCTCAGAATTGGTCCTTTCACACTGGCCATTCTTCCAGCATTCACCCACCTTTCAACAAACATGCTGCAAGGCAACACTTACTTCTCCACCCTCAACTTCCTTTTCAAGGGAAACTGGAAAAAGTTGATGAGGGCTTGACCAAAGAGGAAAGTGCCTGTCTTTAGCCTTTTCAAACGGGTCCACCATACTACCTCTTTCGCTACAGCCACTAGACAGATAAAAATTGCCTCCCTCCGCCCCCCCCCCCCCGGGCCAAAAGAGGGCGGCGGTGCAATCCTCACACTGCATTCAGCTGATAGCCGGATCCGTCCTACACGCGACAGCAGATGTTCGACATAAACCCACAGGTCAGCAATACTCGGGCATTGGACTAGGGCATGCAGAACGGTTTCATCGTTCTGAGCGCACATCTGGCAGGCCAGATGGTGTGTTATAATGTCGCGTTCCGTGCGGATCTTGCGCTCCACAACCGGTATGCTGCGGCGCATTAGTGTGCCACGAGACAATACTAAGTGTACTGTAGTGTTACCTGAATATAATTTTTTTCCCCTATACTTTTAGTTATATTTTTATTTCAGATGTGCCGCCAAATTTTCAAAAGAATATAAGTGTGCCGCGAGAGAGAAAAAAGGTTGTGGAGCACTGATCTACATCACCTTTTACTTCTGAATAGACCTATAATTAAAGTTACTCGTGGAGGCGCGATGTCCCAGTGGTTAGGGCAGCGGACTCGCGGTTTCGATTCCCAGACCGGGCGTTCAGTGTTTATTGAGCGAAAACACCTAAAGTTCCACAAGGCTCCGGCAGGGGATGGTGGTGATCCCTGCTGTACTCTTTCACCACAACTTTCTCTCACTCTTTCTTCCTGTTTCTGTTGTGCCTGTAATTCAAAGGGTCAGCCTTGTCACACTGTGTCACGCTGAATATCCTCAAGAACTACATTAAGGGTACACGTGTCTGTGGAGTGCTCAGTCACTTGCACGTTAATTTCACGAGCAGGCTGTTCCGTTGATCGGATCAACTGGAACCCTTGACGTCGTAAGCGACGGAGTGCCAACAACAACAACAAACATAAAGTTACTCAATCACATATATATATATTCAAGGAAAAAGTGAAATAAAAGTTTGACATTCATAACTTAGACGGAAGCATGAAAAGTGAAATGCTTGTAACCGAGATTTGAAACCCAGTTACTGCCTCCCAATTTTACTAGTAACTTATGCTCTACACTATGGAGCCGGATATCTTACCTAAAGCAAGCACACAATTAATATTATGTTATATTTGGCCATTAAAAGGCTTTCATGATATTTTGTCATTTCAATATGAATTTAATAAGTCTTTTCAATGTCAGCTCACTCTGATTCCCATTCTTGTTAAGACGTTTTTAAAGCAAGGCACAGGTGTATGAACGCTGAATAACTCAGCAGTGGTCGCACAACAAGAAATATTTCCAAAAGATGATTGCTATGAAGAAATGTGAAATGAAGTTTGTACAAACACTCAGTAACAGAGACACTATCACTAAATAACACATAGTCAGATATATATATATATATATATATATATATATATATATATATATATATATATATATATATATATGCATATGTGTATGTGTGTGTATACATTTGTATAAATAGATAAATATATATATATATATATATATATATATATATATATATATATATATATATATATATATATATATATAAGTTTTTTGCATACGCACACACACACACGTACATATATACAGGTACATACAAGAGCATAAACAAACATACAGATATACAGACAAAAGATTTAATGGTTGGTGCAAATTCGTTTCTCTTTCTACCATTTCATCTATTTCATTTTTTTTTTCATTTCTTTTCTTTTTTTGTTTCCCTTTTTTCTGTTCTAGACTTCTTTATTTTCTCAGCTAATTTATATCTCCAAGACAATTGAGAGGAATAAAAAGGAAGACTTTTGAAGCAAACAAAAGATATTCTCGAATAAACTAGAAAACCAAAATTGAAATAGAGAAAAAGAAAAAGTAATAAATGCTTCAAAACTCATCTCGAACTCTCAGACACTTGATATTGTCACAATGAAACTGTTGTGTATAAAGATTTAGCTGAACTCTATTTCGCCGAAAATAACAACATAATTACATATGTAGAAAAGTACATAAAATCTCTTATTGAAAAACAGTAAAATTCCCTTGCATATACATACATGCACACACACACACCAACACACACACACACAGACATATGCTTATATATATACTTGTAACGTATGTATATGTATATATATATATATATATATATATATGTGTGTGTGTGTGTGTGTGTGTGTGTGTGTGTGTGTGTGTATAGATAGATAGATAGATAGATAGATAGATAGATAAATATAAATACACACGCACACACGCGCAAATATACCCATGCATATATTTGAAAGTGCCAGTTAATCACTACCAAAATGAAGAACTCAGTATATTATATTTATCTGTACAATTTCGTTTCACTCTCCAGAAGTGTTTCAATCCGTAGATATTATCTGAAGATTAAAATACTTCTGCGGGGTGCAGAAATACATATACACACGCGCATGCATGAACTTGCGCACAGGCACACACATACCGACAGACATATAAAATATGTGTCTTTATGTACATACGTATATATATATATATATATATATATATATATATATATATAAATATCGCCATCCGTTTTAGAGAAAAATTTGTAGTTTAGAATCAGTAGTTCTTTGACTGCTATTTCTAAATTTTCAGTATGTTGGAGAAGCAACTCAATTGCTAATCCCTGTATATTTATGATGATAAATGGTTTTACCGATAAAGGTTTTTTTCATACTGAACTACTTGGCAAAATTGTTAATTATTAATTCTATTATTAATTGACGATTCCCTGCCCTTATTCTTGTATATATATATATATATATATATATATATATATATATATATATATATATATATATATATATATATATATATATATATATATATATATATATATATATATATATACATACACATATGTACATATGAATGTGTGTGTGTAGCCAGATATAGAAAAAAGCAAAGATGGAAATTCTCAGAATATCGATCTCACTATCCTGATGTCGGATCCTGGGAATTGTTCAACTAACAGTGGTGGTAAAGAGATGTAAGAAGCTTCTGTTCCCGTAGTATAATCTTTATGTCCTCAATAATACTAAAACTTCTATTCTAAAATCCTTTTATGAACTGTTGGACAGGTATATATGTCTTCTCACACCAACACAAATACCGGGAAATTAATAAGGAAACCATTAAACTTTCATATTCTGCTATCCCAAACTTGAAAGCAACCATAGCAGCCTCTAATAAAAATAAAACTGTCTTAAATAATTAACATATGTAGCTCCTGCTAAATGTATTGAGTGCTTCTTTCTTTCGTTTGCCCACTCATCCGCATACATACAAGCATACATACATATACATACGTACATATCCAGTAAGCTAGAGGGCAACAGCAGCTGCAAGAGTAGCCTTTCCTGGACCTGTGATAGATACATTACATCACACCCAGAAGGATATGACTTCGTTCTCGAGAAACAGGAGATAATTATTAAATATCTGATAAACAAAAGGGTCAAGGATACCATCAAACTTCCACGTTGTGATTTTAAAAGTTGGTGGTTCTGCTATACTAGTGTGGAAGATCACATCATCAGCAACTGCTCCAAAATTTCTAAGAGATACTACATGCCCCAGAGGCATGATATAGTTTCAAAAGCTGTTTACAATGCTATCCGCAGGAAGGACTGCCTTGACATATACATCAACGATATGTCAGAACTAATAGGTAATCACACCTTCAAAAACAAAGACTGGTGGAACACTCCAATAAAAACATAACAAACCTGATATTTTTCGGTCGGACAGGGAATAAAAGTCATGCACTATTGTAGATGTCAGCTGCCCAGCGGATGGGAATGTACAACCAAAAGTCCAGAAAAAAAAGAGAATATTTATGGTGAATTAAACACACACATATTAATATTTAAGTGTTGGTTTTGTTCCTAGTAGTAAGCCGATGAAGTACGTTCATCTTATAACATCACCTGAGGAGCTGTGTCTGCACGGAGGGATGCACCACAACCAGTGGCACAGTATCCCACCCGCGAGGTATCGATGCAGGATGCGTCGAAACGACCGTTATGAGCAATACAGTTTCTCGTATATTCCATTTACCATCTCTATCATTTGTTACATATATACACACGCATTCATAGATGCGTTTATATACGTACATATTTATATATCAGTGTACACGCACACGTATATATACATATGTACCAATACATTAGATGTAAGCATGTGTGTGCGTATGTGTATATATGTACATACACATTTGTTTTTCACCTGGTTGCCTTTTAATTGGTCAATCAATAAGAACCTCCCAATATGTTGACTGAACGCTAATACTTAAATTGAATATTATTATTGAAATAATATAGTGTAGAAGCTGTTGTTTTTATTTCTATTTCTATTTTATTTTTTGTTTATCTTTCTGCCAGTAATGATGGCAACATATAGATTTTGTTACAATGCACATACATACAAATGCGCATGTGTACCAATATATGTATACATACAAACAAACATATATATATATATATATATATATATATATATATATATATATATATACACACAGACACATACGCATACACTCGCACACAGAAACATAGCACACACACACACACACATGCGCATACATACACACACACATCATATATTGTTTAGAGAATAAATTAATATTCTTCACCCTCTTTGTTTCTTCAGCAGTGACCACTATTCATCAGGCCAGTTACTGTACCCATTGACCTTAACTTTACCTACATACTCTCCCATACACATACACTCTCTCTCTCTCTCTCTCTCTCTCTCTCTCTCTCTCTCTCTCCCGCCCTCCCTCTCTCCCTTTCCTTGTGCAACAGCTACATGTCCACAAACCGCTCCTTTCCCCCTCCGCACCTGCCCCATACACACCTCACTTCAACTCCGCCCAACCTTCGAACATATTGTGTATTATTTCTATAATATTCGGCTACAGTTAAACAATGGATCCACCACTTGTTGAATTTCTTTTCAAAACTATTGTATTTACACACTCTCTCCTTCATCAAGTGTATGTATATATGCGTGTATATGTGTGTGTGTGCGTGTGTGTGTATGTATATGAAGTATATATTTGAGTGTGTATGTGTCTATATCACACAATTACCATCCCCCACCAGAAACCCACACTCTGCCGCAAGCTATTTTATTGGCCCCTTTGTTTTAAAAGAATGTGTGTTTGCGTAAGTGAGAGCATACGTGTACGCATGTATCTTTGTGTGTGTGTGTGTGTGTGTGTGTGTGTGTGTGTGTGTGTGTGTTTGAGTGTGAGTGTGTGTGTGAGTGTGTGTGTCCTTTCAATATGAGTATACCACATAGGTGGTGCTCCAGCATGGCCGCAGTCGAATGACTGAAACAAGTAAAACAATAAAAGAATACATATGTATGTGTGTGTACAGATAGATAGATAGATACATACATACACACATACATATATGTATGTATGTATGCACGTTTGTATATTCGTATGAATGAACGGACGTATGTGTGGGTGTATGTATGTATGTATGTATGTATGTGTACTTCACTTAAACTAAATTGTTTTTCATGCGACTCGAGTTCACACCACTGCGATCGACGGATGATCGCGTAGGAGTTCCGTGTCTGTTAGAGAAGATTGTTGTAACCTTCCTTCATTAAAAATGTTTAAGTTGCTGAGTGTAATTTGGCTGATAATTTTAACAGATCGTATGATCACATAGAAGCTTCTTCGCTGACTAATTTTAAACAATTTTTCAATGAGATAGAGTTTTAGACCAGAAAACGCCATTGTAATATTATAGAAATTGGTGTAAATAAACGACTCATAGCTATGTAGCCAAATACAATACACACACGTACACGCTTTATTGTGATAAGTCTTTTGGAACTATGCCACTGTAGCTACTTTATTCCTGTGACATCATCGAAGGTTGTATCTAGTAATACTATGTACAAAGCATTAGCAACTTTTCCGAGAAGCGAGCCACATGAGACATGGGTCATCATAAGGTGGGCCTCACTACTGAAAAAAATACTGAGTAACTTTTTGTTGGCGTGCCAGTCAGAAAGTCCCATGGATTGCAGTTTGCTTATGACCGCTGTGGACAGTTTTCTGAATTATAGTGTTTAGAACTTAGTTCAAATACGAGGGGCAGTTCTATTGCTCCTGCTTTTTTTTAATCTTTAGGAGGGGAGGCTTTTAAACTGGGGTTATTTGTATGATCGATATTTACAAATAATGTCCTGTAACTACCCATTCCCTAAACTTGTTGTTTTAAGGACAGCGCGTGTATTAAGGTAAGGATTTATCAGGAGGTAAGCGGTCTGAGAAGAATTAGAAATTGTTTTAGAGATAAGGGATGAGCAAAGGCACGTTGTGTGTCGATTGGAAGGGACGGAAACCGTTGTAGATATGATCGCAGAAAGAGAGAGGAGTGAGGAGACATACATCGGTGTGAGTTGTCTAACTTCCTAACCGATCACATAGATAATCAAAGCTATCTTCACCATAGTCATATTGTCTCTTCAGACATTTATCTCACAATGCATTAACTAATACCGTAAATCCTCGAGTATAGTCCGCCCTTGAGTATAATACGCAGGGAATTTTTAGGGGGCTGTTCCTCTGAAAAACCTAAATTTTGTGTATAACACGCACCCCTTCTCTAACTTGAGTGAAGTAGGTCTATATAACGTCCTTGGTTTGTAAACATATATATGATAACATCCTTTATTATTATTATTGTATATATAACATAATGCAAACGTGTAGCTTTTTTGTGCACTTTGTTAGCAGAAAATAAAGAAATAACAGTAATAACGTCAGTGAAAAAGAATATTAAGTAAATTGCCTTTACATATTCATCACTATCAGTTACAAATGCAAAAACATTTATTCAAATCCTTCAAATTCAACGTCACTTTCAGCATCAAATAACTGTTCCATTTGTTCCTCCGTAAACATGTCAGCATAATTGTAGTGTAAATCTCCGTC
>NC_142937.1:40746588-40749088 GCF_046866305.1 Octopus bimaculoides
AAGCAACGAAATATATTGTAATCAAAATTTTTACCCCCACCTCAATCAAGTGAAGCCATATGTGTGTAAGAAAAAACATTTTCTAACAGAAAAAATATGCAATTAAAATGAAATATCGTTTACATAACTTTTTTTTATATCACTGTGGACATTTGTCCACAGTGATGCCAGCAATGACCTTCTCAGACTCTCCAATATTATAATTTCTAAACAGAAATAATCGGGGGCAGGGAGAAGGGTTGCAAAAAATTCAGAATTTCTCAAATTTTCTTTTTTATAGCATATAAATGTATTTAAGGGGGTGGAAATATTGAAAAGCATCAATACATCTTAGAGTGATAAAGAAATGAGGAGTGTTGTCTTTGGATGTGCTAGAAACAACAACCAAATGATCCTTAAATTACTCACTTTTCCCTCTGAAAATATTAACAATTATTTTTTTTTTACCGAAAATGCTCTTCCCATGGTTTTGAAATGCAAAAAAATTGGCCAAAATAGATTCGGAGGGAGGGGTGTAAAAAAAAAGAGTTTTCAAAACATTTTTCATATAAAGATGCCGTACCCAACCCATCATTTCGAAGGCTGTGGATTTTTAAAAAATGGGGAAAATCCCCCACAAAATGTTCCCCAGAAATTTCTTTATAATCACAATCTATGCCGTTTGAAGGAGAGTTGTATAAACTTTTATTAAAAGATACCCATTTTCCTGAAAGTTATGAGGGAAAAATGTCAGATCGTGTGAATTTTCTGAAACTCCTCTCTCCACTCACTTAGAAAAATTATTTCCCCATAAATCCTGATACACTCTGAAGCCACAAAATCTAAGCGGTATTTGTATTAAATATTGTTAAAAAGTATCCATTTTTTTTTTTTGGGATGTTATGAGGTAACAAAGTTGGTGGCGTATACATGTGTAGTAATGCCCTTTTATTTTCACGAATTTTTCATTTCATGTTTATTTCATTCATTGTTTGCAACGTTCTCTCTTCCCCAATCTCACTTTCTCACACACACACTGCAAAGCTTACAAATGGGCTGCTGAATTGAAATCTTTATGTTGCTTTGAGGAGAAAGTAAAACTTGACAAATTGCTTCTCCTGCTGTTGTTGGACTACCGTGATGTTTGTTTAAAAATGAAAGATTTTGACAGTGGAGAAATAATGAAAGCAATATGTACTAAGTAAGTGAGCACTATTATACATAAAGTAAATAGACGTAAAATATCATTAAAATTATTAGAATTGGGAATCAATATAAAAATATTATCAAGTGGCTAGCAGAAAACCGCCCGAAGAGTAGTTTTTCTGCTTGTATTAAATAATAACATACACCTATATCTGATCAATAAAAATTTCTCCAACGCACCTCTCTACCACAAACCACTTTAAACCCAAATTACGTCTCCACTCACATACCTAAGGAAGATTTTAACCCAACAGAAACTGTATAAAACTTCGCAGTTTCACGATAATATATCGCAGTTCCACGATTGCTTAGTTGACCGAAATTTCGAAGTCTTTGTCAATAACATTCATGTTTAAGAATAATAAATTTGTACACTACAAAAGTATGGAGTAACCCTTCAGATAAATATAAAATCGTTTTTAATAAAAGCAAAACACTAATGTACATACATACATACATACATACATACATACATACATACATACATACATACACAACACACGCATACACATGCATAGAGAGAGAGAGGTGGGAGATTAGAGAGAAAAAGAATGCCTTCTTGATGCAGTAATAATATTTGAAGAAGGATCTTCTTCAATTAAAAATTATTCATATTTGTGTCACATTTTGACACAAGGCTAGAAAAGTTATTCACAATATTAAGATCTTAAAAAAAAGTATGATTCAAATCATTTGGAAACAAGAGATCGTAATCCTTTCGCTATTTACAACTTTTCAAACACACGTGTTACAGGGTACTCTGTACCGAGGAAGTTGTTTTTAGTTGCAATATTCACTATTTATGGGTATGCTTCGGATTTAGAGTTCTTTTACAGCATTCTTCTTTTGCCTTACGTAGTCGATCACGTTCTTACTTTATTTTGTGAAAAAGAGAATATTTTGAATTTTCTATTCGTACAAATATCTCGATGTTCATTACATTTATACATATATGTGTGTGTGTATATATGTAAACGCGCTCACACACACACACAAACAAACACACGAATGTACTCAACGAGTTGTTGTGAAAATTATGGCGCAACAATGTGTTAATGATCTCATAAGTGACATTTTAGTAATCACCTATCAATTTGTTAATGTAAGAAATATTAAAAGCGGAACACATCTCCAGCTGTATCGCATTTATCACAAATCTATTGTGTATTAATGTTAATTCAGTATTCAAGTCACTGGCGACAGTTGATGGAGGACAAACTCGTGGCCAAAGTATCCACGGTTCTTGTCTAGCTATATCCATGCTTCAAAATGCCGAACTCATGAAATGGCTTAGTCAGACTAGCTGTACATAGAC
>NC_142937.1:40764088-40796588 GCF_046866305.1 Octopus bimaculoides
TTTAAAAAATCTACGACTCAGTGTTTGAGAACCATTTTTCTAAACGATTGACACATTCATCAGCTACAACCACCACTACTTCTAGTAGTACTGCGAGCACTGCTACTATTACAGTCGTTGCTGATGATGTTATTGTTAGTAGTGATTGTAGTAGTAGTATTACTACTACTACATCCAGTATATAATAATGATCCCTGACGTTTTCAGTTCAAATGCGGCCGAGCTCAATTTTGCCTTTCACTCTTCAGAGATATATGTAATAGCAGTCATACCTCAAGGTCGACATAATCAACAGTTCCCTCACTCCAATTTATGTCCTTGTGTCATTGTAAGAAATCAGTATTTTATAGAAATAGGACGATAAAATGACAATATCGGTAGAGAGCCGAACTATAGCTGATTTTTGTTTTCTTGCGTTCTGAAATCATATCCCACCATTCCCTGTTCAATAAAAGGATTAGCTTCCGCCATAATCTGCGGTTCTATGCCAATATCAAAAGTCAATGTTATTTAGAAATATCAGCGCTATCAAATATCTTAAGACTGTATTTCATTTCTGGAGGTATTTTTGCTATACGCAACTTGCACTCACCCCAAGAAGCTTTCAGCTCTCTCTTGTACTTCATTCCTAAGGAAAATAATATTAATATATAATATTAGAATAGTGAAACTGTGTTATTCGGTTCATCAAAGCTCTGGGGAAATGAAGGAAAACTAACTTCCCATTCTCAAAGAAAAATAAACTTTTTTTTTTATTGAAGACGAAATCAGTCTTTCCTGAATGCATCGTGGACGTGATACTGATTGCTTTTATTTTTTTTATTTTATTTTTTTTGTTCTACCAAGCCTAGGTTTCGAAATATATTTTTTAATCAATTTTATTAATCTTTAAAGTGTATCAATATTTTATATACAAAATTTGTATTTCATAAACTACAGCCAATATCATACATTTAATTAATCATGCATAATTTACTCGAACCTCATTTTTGTTTTTATCACAGATCTAATTAGACACACGAATAATTAAAAATTAGACAAATATTGTGAATAATTCCGTCTTATTATTTTGCTCTGGGTCATTGTGATATAGTACTCAAAGATTGTGATTCATCGGGTCTTCATTTCAAAGTCTCTGGTATCGTTTTTCATTTACGTCAATATCTTGATGGAATCGTTCTCTTCGATCATCGCTTATCGCACCAAGATTTTCCTGAAAAGAATCCGAACGACATTATAGGAAGTGTATTTTTAAAGACATTTAGAATCATCAGTGAGGCTCCCCATTCCACTTTTACATACAGGTAACTCACTATGGCCAAAAAGTTGTCTTGAAACCATTTAAAAGCATGTCACATCTTTTATTCCCGTGTATTGAGGTTTTGTACAAATTCAATGGATTTTAAAACTTCGCTGATTTGCGCTCCCATCAAATTTCCTCCTTTAACTTCGCTGCATTCACATTTGGTATATTTCGAATGTAATGAAATGCACATAAATTAACTTTTTTTTATTGTGTAGTCAGGATGAGGGGTAATCGTCATAATTCTTTATAGGGCCTTCAACACTGGTGAAAGTGAGGGGTGCATATTAAACCTGCCAGAAAGATTGCTATAATGTATACAACGTTGATAAAACCAGATGACGGTTTAACATAAAATTCTTTATTAAACTCAGATTAATATTATGGAGAGATAGTAGAAATATCTGTTAAGCATTAACTAAAGGAAGAGAATCGACACTGCTCACTCCTAGAACTTATGTTGAACTCGGAGGCTAGAACGGCTACCCTGCTACCCTATAGACAAAAGAAACAACAGTACTTTGTAAATCCTACTTACATTCTCATGAACATGCCAATAACTTTGAGACTCTCAGGGAGAATCCGTTGATTATCACGGTATTGAATGGTATCGAGTAATACATCATATGTCATTTGTAGGTGAACAAAATAGGCATTGGAATTCCATAACTTATGAGACGGAACTGCTTTCAAAGTTGTGTGTGTGTGTGTGTGTGTGTGTGTGTGTGTGTGTGTGTAAAATCAAGGGAGAAGTGCAAGTTCAATGTTATATGAATTTGAGACAAGTTAGTGGGAAGTTCCTTGAATTCAATGTCATAACAGAGTGGACCATTTAGTGCAAAAAATGTCGACAACTTAAAATTTCGCTTTCGATGTCGACTCACTTTGCTCGTTCCTTTCAGGTAAATTACCTTGTTTCAATCTATCCAGGCCTAGCATTCCATAAAGGCTTCGTACTTCGCTCGAAAAATAAAGTATGTTTTACCGTGTGTTCCTTAACAGGAGTGAAATAAAGGTCAAAGTTGAGTGAATAGAATTCCAAAACTGATTTCCAACGATGTGATAAATGTTTCTAAAGTAGAAACAATTTGGGAGAAGGAGGAGTTAATCAATTACACTGATCCAGTACTTAATTGATACTTTATTGTATCGACCCCGAAAGGATGATGTTGGCATAGGCAGGATTTCAACTCAAGACAAATACCACTAGGTATTTCTTTCCGATGTTCTACTGATTTTGCCAATCCACTGCTATCGCATGAGAAATGATAATTATTTCTAACAGAAAAAGATTCAGCCAGTAAAATTGATTCCAGTACTTGACTGCTATTTGGTGAGTAGCTGATCTCGGCGAGACTTGAACTCAAAACATGAAAAACCGAAAGAAATACTCCAAATCATTTCAACCGACGATCTTACTATTCTGCTAATTCATTATCCTAGTAACAATGTTACTAATGCCATACTATAATTCTACCATATTTTATACTTTGATTGCTATCAATGTTGTAGACTGGAAAAAATAATTGGGCGACAGACTAATGCAGGGGGTGGGGAATCTGCGACCTTTCAAGACATTAAGCCTGGCTTTCAAGAAAAAGGCTGGATTTAGGGTCCTGAAATTTAAAAAAATTACATTTTTGTTGATTACATAGTATTGTATTGATTCCACTATTCTTAAACTATAACAAAAATATTTATAAAACCATCTTTACATTTTTATTTTGTACTTTAATATTTATAATTACATTTTCACAATAAATGTAATTTGATTTGTCTGCATATTCAATAAAATTTTCTATAATGCAGCCTAATTCGATTACATTTAATTCAATGCAGCCTTTGAATTGTAAAATGTTCCCCGCCTTTTTACGCTTAAATCAATGTGGTCTTCAAATATATAAAGAGTCCCGCGTCATTACACTTAATTCGATGCAAGATTTAAATGTAGGAAGATCCCCTACCACTGGATCAGAGATTTATTTACTTACTTATTTATTTTTCTATTTATTCATTTTGTCTCAACATTCTGATTTCAAACTCAACAAGAGTCTCTTTCGCTTTTGATCTTCCAAGGAGAGATGAAAATGGTTCCAGGCTGCTGTGGAGTGCATGCAATAGACTCTACTTTGTTCTTCTGTGCCAATGTGAGAAATCATAGATTTTAATGTACATTCTGTAATATCATTTGCTTCTCTAAAATGATATTTTATTCATCAAATTTTTATCTAAATCGCATTTTGTATCATTAACTGAACATTCTAATATCCATTTATTATATATTATAAATCTAAAATATCACATATTAGTTCTTTATATGCAGTATGATATCATCATATTCTTAACTAAAACATGTATGGTTTTCACAGAGCACATTCTGAGTCATTCTTGCTATAACAATCGAATGAAAGTGCAGTTCCTAATCAAAATTATGAGTATAGTAAACATTTGCAGTGGTTGAGGTTGTAGGGATTTGAACCCCAAAACGCGAAATTACCAGTTTTCATTCATGAATGAATCACACCATTTTTCACGTGAACAAAATCGACCAATTAGCTTGAAGCCATGTTGTGAATTTCATCTGGAATATTCTTAAGATTCGCGCCCTTTTTCCTCAGTTAAATAGTTTAGCGCCAAAATCATCAAAGAGTTTTGTTAGCAGCCGAAGGATTCACACGCCTTACCTCTCGCCATAAGCCAGAGTAAGACAGAGTACTGCGAGCATTTCGAGCTTGATTTTGGCACTAAGAATTGGCACGAGAATTATCAAACATGAGACTACATGTTTGGTAAGATTTTAGTAAACACACAATGACCTAAGTTAACATCATAAAATAAACCCACATCCGTCCAGAAATACATTCACTAAATCGCTTACCTGACAGTCAATTCGGCTTATTAACCCCCATTTTACTGGGATTGCTCTTATACTGTAAAAGACTGTAAGGAGAACAGTCTTGTGCTTGTATCATACTTAGTTGTATACGTGTTTGTGTGTGTGCATATATACGTGATTGTATGCGAGAAATATTGTACGCTTACGAATAGCGTTGCACGTAACATTTGGTGTAAGCGAGCATGTTTTATATGATATATACGTGACTTAGTGACTGTGGGAAAGTGTATCTATATAAGTGCATAGATTATAGAATGCATTCGGTATAGAATACATGAATGCGCATGTGATATTATAGATTTAAATATGCGCAATTAGACATCAGTATATAAACACATAGGTAACTGTCCTTCCCCCTCTCTTTCTTTCTCTCGTTCTACATGCGTGTGTATATACATCCCTTAACTTCACGAAGCATCTTAGCCGTTCGATGAATAGAAAATAGTAAAGAAGAAACAAACGGATATAAGTCTGTAAGGGATTAATGACGTTATTTCCAGGAATGCAGCACAAATGAACCCCAAATCTCAGTGCAAATAGTGTCAATGATAATCATGGGCACAAATAAATGGCACAAAGCCTAAGATTTGGAGTGGGGGTTAGTCGATGAAATCGACCTAAATACTTATCTGGCACTTTATTTTAATGACCGTTCTAGTATGAAAAACAAAGTTAACCTCAGTGCGAATTGAACTCAGAATGTAAAGCCAGTATTTGACCCCTCAAACGATTCTGACAGCTATCTTAACAATATCTATAATGATGGCAGTCTCCCGTGGTCCGAGAAATGATTTGTTTATACTGATCAAATGCATGTACTGTACATTAGCTCATCCTATCCATCAAATCGACGATGTTTGAACAGGTGCACGTTGTACCACACGTCAGGTGTCGAAGTGATCACAGGGCAACGTGAGATGAAGTGGAATTGAAACCACGATTTCACGATCGTGAGTGCAACATCCTAGCCACTTGGCCACGCGTCCCCAATGCAATATATATAACAATCTGTTAAAATGGTGGAATGCCAGGAGTTTTTTTAGGCAAATGTTATCGTTGAAGGAATCAGCCCCATTACATAACTCACTTGTCATCTTTTGAATTTCACTCCCTTGCTCTGTAGCACACACTCACACATACACATACATACACACACACACACATCGATACTGGAGTATCAATTGAGCTCCGAATTCATATGATGAAGTACGGAAGGTTTACAACATTGTTGATAAATATCTCACTTACATAACTGAAATTTGATTGGCCTGTTTGCAGTGTACCTGTAAATGTTTAAGTTCAAGATAAAAATCATAACAGGAGACGTGCAATACAATGGTACTACATCATTTATTCATAACAATTGTTATATATAAAAAAAAAAAACAGGATCCCCTAAAATTGAAATTTACCTTGAAACTATAGGAAACTAGTTTTCTGTAAAATAATGTAGGTAGCGACAAATTACTGTTTTACCTGGCTTAACGTGACTAACTAACGTACAAAACCCTGCTGAACATAATGGAGTTGGTTGAAATAAATACGGTGTCAGCAACAAAATAAATACCAAGCAGCTCAGAACTTTATCTACACAAACCCTAATAGACGTATTATCACCACCTCTATTAGATCACAGTATATTACTGGTACTCGTGATGGAAGTAGTTGTAGAGGTGGGGTTTGATAATATAGTGATAATGGTATTAGAGACGACAGTGGTAATAATTGGGATAATAGAAAACGTGAGTGAGGAACACAAGTTATATTCCTTCAGTTAGGATCTGTTAAATCCTTGAGGAATCAGTCACCTACTCCGATATTAAGAGTGTCGTAATAGAAAATCCAGTGTAACCATGGGGATATGTAACCCACTGGAGACCAGTATAGCCGTTAATGGTTGTGTGACGTGTAGCAGTGATATCTTAACATATCATCGATGTGAAACATGCACTCAATGGTACGTGCAATGGTATGCAGACAAGTGGTCGCCACGTGCGCACATAAACATGAAATAGTTGTGTACGTGTATGGGTGGGTTTTGGAAAGTGTGCATTTGTAGTTGCTTAGGTACGTATGTGTTTGAGTGTATGTTGTGCATATATATACACGCGAAAACAAATCAAAGTGCACTTATGACTGACAATTTTAGAATCCTTGAAATGGAAGTTGTGTGGCCGCAGATGTTAATTTATATATAGATGGTGGGAGAGAGAGAGTTGGAGGATGAGAATGAGGAAGATGTGAAAAGAAAGAAAGAAAGAAAGAAAGAAAGAAAGAAAGAAAGAAAGAAAGAAAGAAAGAAAGAAAGAAAGAAAGAAAGAAGGTGGTTAAAGAGAGGATGTTATGCGGAGAAGGTTATAAAAGAGAAGCGAACTACATTAGTACTCGGACATGGTAGAAAGGTCCTCAGCAGTAGACACCAAATGATGTATACACTTCAAAAGAAAAAACAATTTATAGCTACATCTACACGCATTAATAGATACATACATACGTATGTGTTTGTACGTGCGCGCGTATATTTAAAAGTATGTATGTGTGATGGGGGAGCGAGTATTATAAGTATATGCGTGAATATATATTTCAGAAATGTATAGTTATATATGTATATATTCTGGAAAATACAAAAATAAAAGTCTCATAAATCCAGACACATACATATGCACAAAAAGTGTGAGTGCTTGCATTTGTGTACGTGTATATATATATATATATATATATATATATATATATATATATATATATATATATATATATATATATCCATTAATACGTACACACATTCGTACGTACGTACGTACATACATGCGAGCACATACTCACATACTAAAACTAGTATTTAAAATCTCAACGTGAAATTTCTCTATCCGGCGAAAGCGTTTTAGAAAACATTAAAAGTATAAAAAAAATATATATATGTATTTAAAGAAATAAATACAAATAAAAATAAAATAACGAGAGAAAAATAAAACATCAAATATAAAATTAAGAGAAAAAGAACAAAAGATCTAAAGATCAGAGTGGACTGGTTAGTTTAAAGAGCTGAACTTATTTGGTTATTTAAATTGATCTTGTTATAGCTACTGTATGTATGTGTGTATATATATATATATATACGTATGTATGTGTATATGTATGTGTATGTATTTATATGTATTCATATTTTGTTGTTTTAAAATAACATTAAATCTAAAATTAAAAACCAACGCAATGAATCGTTAAATCAATGAAAACTAAAACTGAAATATAATAAAAATAAAAATCGATCAAATAAAACGAAATAGAATGAACGACCAAAAACCAACGAACGAAGTTAAAAACGGAGGGAAAAAAAATCTCAAAGCTATATAAATATCCCTAAAACACTCACTTGACTACAATACAGCCGACAAATAACATACAAAAACACATAATGGTATAAAGAACACTAAATGAAAAATAGCAGGAGGTGGGGGGAGGAAATAGAGTAAAAAAATGTATGAAACCACACCCAATTAGACAATAACCGACCACTCACTCATGTAATAAACTAAAAGATACTTGAAAAAATAATAATAATAAAATGATAATAAAAGGGAAGGAAATAAATATAAAAAAAAAAATTGTAATTTTTTATTATTTTTCAAATATAAAAATTTCAAAGGCAAAAATTTTACATTAAACTTTTGATCTTCCGAATGTGGGTTTAGTCAATTGTAAAACAATTTAAATAACTCACGTAGACGCACGCAATGTGTTACGTAAAAACATACACTGGGACATAGTTATTATACACACACTCATACATACACATATATAAATATCGTTATATATTTGCACGTATACACACGCAGGAATTGATATATACAGGAAGAAACGCAACACATATTCGTATATGCACACATATAGATTTAGAAAAGAGGAGAAAAAAAAAGAAAGAGTAAGGGAATAAAGGGGTGGGAAAGAGGTAGAAATAGTAAAATTACTATAGAAAAGAGATGAAGAGATGAAAATCACTCCATCCAACGCATTCACACGAATATACGCGAACACATACATACACGAAAACTCACACATACACACAGATACACACAGACACATAAGAATACTAAGAAAAACGCACATGATCACATACGCTCTCACAGGCCCTCTAGAATTATGTGTGCGAATGTGTGTGCATATGTGTGTGTGTGTGTATTTGAATGGATGCACACACAAACACACACAGACTCAAATACACACACACACACACACACACACACACACACACACACATATATATATATATATATATATGGATATATATATATAATTACACATCCATAAGTAAAGAGATAGAAGAGGGGGAAGATAAAGATCGATAGAGACTATAATAAAATTAAATTAAAAGATAAAATGGTAGAAAAATAAACCTCACCACCCCTACCCCTCATCTATATCGCACACTCCTACACCACGATCCACACACACACACACACACACACACACACACACCACAACACATTTCGACTAAATTAAATAGTTGCAACCACAATATCAACAATAACAACAAAAGAATAACAGATAACGGATGCTCTATCATCGTCTTCATCATCATCAGCATCATCATCATCATCATCATCATCATCATCATCATCATCATCATCATCCTCCTCATCATCCTCATCATCCTCATCGTCATCATCATCATCATCATCATCATCATCGCAGTAATCGTTAGCAGTTGTATCCCCACCGTCACCAACAATTAGCAAATTCATCACCCACCGCCATGCTACGAACTTCTCCTCCCTCTGAATCCCAACCACCGTCCCCCACCGCCCCTGTTTCTCCTCGTCATCATTGCTGTCAACATCACCAACATCTTCTCCACCGTCGCCGACGACTTCATCTCCACCACCATCACTACCACAAGTATAAAAAAAGCACGACCATCACCATCGTTGTCGTCGTCGTCGTCGTTATCTTCTTCGCTATTGTCATCATCGTCGTCGTCATCATCATCATCGTCGTCGTCGTCGTCATCATCATCATCACCATCATTATTGACAGCATCATCATAGACCTCAGCATCAATCTAATTAAGACAGTTGTATCAAGGGAACTATTCATTCGTGATCTGATGCTACCATAATCACTGATTGATATAAACAACATTGGTCCTTTCTTCCACCTCACCCAATCCCACTTTCCACAAATCTTCTCCCCTCTAATATCAACATCCTCTCCTCACCACTCACCCCCAACTCTCTCTCTCTCTTTCTCCTTCTCTCTCTCTCGCTCTCTCTCTCTCTCTCACTCTCTTCCTCTCTCTAATTCCATATCTCTTTTAATTTTTATAGTTATGTTTTAGTCCTCAATATCTCAACGGCATTTCACTCTCAAGCAACTATCAATCAATCTATTTATCTATCGACTTATATATATATATATATATATATATATATATATATATATATATATATATATATATATATATATATATATATATATACATACATATATATATATATATATATATATATATATATATATATATATATATATATATACATATACATATAAACACATACACACATTTACATGTGCGTGTGTGTACATATACATATCTATATACATATATACATATATATATATATATGTATATTCTCTCATTATATACATGCATATGCACGTGCCTGTGTCTGTGTGTATGTGTTGAAGTTGCACTGAAATTGGACTGAAACTGTGTATTAAAATTCAATTTACAACGTAGATCAGTGAAGAACACGCAATAATGTTACACACTTCTTTTCTTTTTTTCCATTATTTCTAAACAGTATAAGCTATTATGAAAGTTCAAATCATTTCGTCGCCACTTCTATGATTTTGTTACTCGTAAAATTCCGCTGCATCTGTTGAAAATCATGTCCTAATGAGCTCTTTTATAAACCTCAGAAAAGTTCATTCTCTTATATCCTCTTTCTTTCATTCTTTCTTCTCTCTCTGTCCCCTCCTTTCCCTCTCTCTTTCTCTCCCCTCTCTCCCCCTCTCTCTTTTCCACTCTCTTTCCCCCCTCTCTTTCTCTGTTTTTCTCTTGTTTGCTTCTCTTAGTTTATTCCATTTTCAAGTACGGCAGTTTAATATCTCTTTAGTAATTTTTTTACTTGTTTTAGTCATTAGACTTCAGTCATGTTGGTGGGTACTGCCTTGAAGGGTTCAGTCGAGCAAACATACTCCAGTATTTAGTTTTTGGAAGCCACGAACTTATTCTATTGGTCTCTTTGCCCAACAGCAAAGTTGTGGAAACGCAAACAAACCAGCACTGGTTGTCAAACAATGGTGATAGACAAGCACAATCACAAAAACGCACACACACGTATACACATGCACACACATATACACACACATACACACACTGACAAACGCACACACATACACACACATATATATACACGACAGGTTTCTTTCAGTTTCCATTCACAAAATCCTGAGTTAGATATTTGGGGGATATTCGGATCATCCTGGTCATATAATGAGGGTTGGTGTCGTTGTTAATCTCAGTTGGCCAGCTAGAGCAAGGTGCATCATTGAATCGAAAACATTTCCCCATCGAAATCTTGAAAGCCACTTCTGGCACAAACGTTCCATATCAGCACCCTCTCCACACACAGTGCATATCTTGCACACTTCCGCCGCTATCTTGTCCTTTTTAAAACAGTGTCGATAATGTTAGTTTAGGTTCAACATTTTCACGGTGAACCCAAACACACAAAAAAAGAACCTATCTCGTCGCAAGTTTGCGTCTAGCTATGTTGAAGTCTCAAGTAATTAAGAGTGCGCATGCACAGAGGACAGAGTGAAGTTAGTGACTTATTACAAAGTGCTTAACGTAAGAAACTCTCAAGGGAGATGGACAGCAGAAGGTGTTCAGAGAAGAAACCACCCCTAGGCAAATGTTTCGTGCCATAACTTCTTACACTCTAAGGGGCCGGTCTGCATCCAGGTCATGACTCCTGGGTGCCCTTCTGCTAATACTTTTCAGTCACTTGGATATCAGGGACTTGTGCGTTTAAACCGCTTGCAAATTTTATCGTGTTGGATTTCCTCTCCGTTGATTCAGCTTTCAAACTTATACTCAAAGGAGAAATAACGTTGGTTGTCATTGTAACGGCGAAACATCAACGCTACCAGAATGACTCACATTGAGAGACTTCCTTCAGTATTAAAATACAAAAAAGCCTTCAAACAGTATGGAGGTTGTTTTTGTTCCTTCTCGATCAAATCCTACTAGAACACGTCTCTGCTGTCTCCGTCTTTTCCCTTTTGGGTTTTGGTCCTATTCTTTCTAGTGACTGAAAGTTATTTCATTAGAACGTAAGCAGATTTGCCCACAAAACTTCTTGCCCCTAACCTCTGTGGCAAGAAACTTGACTCGGAAGTTTGCTTCCCTCGAGCTGTTGGCCAGACTGGCGTATTTTTCGGGCTTGAAAAATGTGTGCTTCTTTTATTCTATGTTCAAATGACCCGCTGAGTTCAATCAAAATCACTTGCTTTGATGAACTGGAATGGAGAACAATATTCGGCCTCAGGCTACTCTTCCTGGTGATCTCTGGTTCTCTTGTTGATGCTGGGAGGTCTGTTGAGTATTTCCAGTCATCTGCATCACCCAGAAGACCCCATTCTCGTTGCTGGTATAGTATAGCTCTTCCTGGCCATGATTTGTTGCTTCCTGTCGCGTAGAATCTTGTTGGAAATTCTGGTGCTATAGATCTTATTCTTTCTGTACTTATCACGTGTGCAATCTCCTTAAGCACTTGCATTGTGCCAATACGTATATCTTCCTTGGGCTAATACTACTCTGCAGGAGCTCAGAATGTATTCTATTGTTTGTCTACCCTAGCAGAGTATCATTCAGAATTATCTGATTTGCCTCACTTCACTAATTCGTATTCGAAAGCTGGAGATCATAGACAGATCTGAGGGTTAAACTTATTCTAAGAGACTCAATATACCACAACTCTTCCATTGAGACACTTTGGGAGTGCACCTTCTCACCTCATCCACTTGCTCTGTTGGCTCTACTCTCCTACCTTCCGGATTCTTATGGTATCATCTTCCTTTATCTCTTCTTGTAAAATCAGATCTCTCCTCATCTTACCTTTGGTCTCTGGCCACGATTCTATTTTTGTTACTCCCAGTTCTTGCCTATTGGTCCGAGTATCGCATTATTTCTCTCATCATAAGGCTTTCCTTTGCTGCACTCGCCAACTCTTGTTCTTTCCATTTCTTGCCTGTCTTCAGCTAGGCCAGATCGAATCACGACCTTGTCTTCTGAGTCTTCAAACGAAGTTAAGAGCTTTGGTTTTCCGACTTTGTATTCCTCAATGATGGACTTGAGAGGAAGCTTCAGCTTGGCCAGGAAACAAAAGCCGAACGGACTTTATGACCAATTCAATATTTATATACTTATATGCATGTGTGTGTTTTGTATAAATATGTGTGTGGTGTGTGTGTATGCGTAAAAATATGCGGGGGTATACGTATAAATATGTGGTGTGTGTGTGTGCGTAAATGTGTGGGGGGTATGTGTATATAAAAAGGGTAAACGATGTGTATATGTATATAATTATGTTCGCGTGTGTATGTAAAGTATCTCTGTATTTGCTTCTCTATTTGTTATCTGTCATTGTCATCTTTGATTCATCCAGACATGTTGTCTGAAAACTTGAGTGCCTCTAAATCTGACATTTTATATTCCCTTTAGGCTAACTTCCTCAACCCATTTTTTAATATAGATAGTTATTTTCAAGGCGCATTCTTTTGTTCGCTCTGCACTAGTTGATCTTTTTGTAGAATTATCTGTTATATTTTCCAATTCCATGTTGCTTCCTACTTGTTTAAATCTCCTCTACAGCAACACGGCTGTATTATGAAGTAAATTGTTTGTTATGAAAGTCAATTATTCACTGCAGAGAAGTGGATGTGGCCAGGTCAGCAGTATGTCGAATTTGTAATCGAAATTTCTACATTCTGCATTCTATCACTGACACGTGTTCATCGTCCAAACCTTCACCTCTGAAATATCTCGGTCCACCTGGCTGTAAGTAGCTGCCCCGTGTATTGTAGATTTATGTAAGAAGATTGAAAGGACCCTTGTACTTTAAAGATGTAATCTAGTCCGATCAAATTTGAATTTAGAAACGTTTTCAGAGTCACGGTTACTTCAATACACGAAGGACCTAAGCGATCAGCTTTTCGACATGGATGAAACAAGCTTCAGACAAAATCGCAGCGATATTGTAATTATCGCACAAGAGTTTCTGATGAGAGTAGATGTAACAGCTTTGAGAGAGACTGTTGCTACAGCTTAGAAGAATGAAAACAATACAAGGAGTCTATAAACACAGAATTATGGACGAAAATCGTTATAAGAGAAGACTAAGGTTATCAAATATACGATTCCGTAATCAACTAGTCAGCTAAGATTGGCGACACCGTCTTAAATATGAGTTTTCTATCCAAGAGTCAAAAAGTATTTTCTGATTGCGCATTTTATAAAACACTCCTCTTTCACAGTTTAACCCTTCTTGATTACCATCGATGTTACCTTAATTAGTCGTAAATGTTTTATGACTATTGTGAGTTTGGTTAGGTGACGGAAGTCATGTAATGTTTATGGCTCATTTTACGGAAGCGTTTAGCCAGGTGGGGGAAGCAGTAGACTAAGAAGAATGTTTGGCAGGTGTATAATTATGTCTATGAGGTATCTGAAGCAATACTGGAAGTAACTTATCTCATATATTCGAGCATATAAAGAGACGAGAACCGTGTCCCTTTTATCTATGTAGCATATTCACTTTCCTCATACAGGTACTTCAGAACCCTCATTATAATAGGATATAACTAAAAAAATCTTAACGTCATCATTGTATCAACCAGACTGCCGGATTTCATTGTCTACCGCTGATCACGTCATTTGAAAACTACAAAATTGTGAAGAAGCGCGTTGGTGCAGTTTTCAAACGTTGCCAATCGGCTGATCAGATGAACACTTCTCCTATAGAAGACATCAGTCCGCCGATAACTTGAACCATTTATAGCCGAATGTACTGGCACAACGTGAAACGCGGTGTTTTTCTCAAGATAACGCATCGCCGTTCTGTAATCGTGAGTGTAATTTCCGTAGCCACTAGGCGACCAAATGCTTTCACCTGAACATCATACAATAGCAAATATATTATCACTGTGAATGAAGTGAAATGACGGCAACCAGGAATAAAATTAGGTCTAGATGAGGATTCGAACTGTCGGCATCTCACCCTGTGTGTTACTGCACCAACCAATCGACACGCTTCGATGTAAAATGGAATATTCGATCAAACCTGAGGAAACCTTGTGGAAATTGCTATCATAAAGCAAAACATCTAATTTCAGTGTTTCTTTATTATATCGCGTGGACAAATTCTGGTCTGGTTTTTCTGATAAATTCAATTTTAAATCTGTGCCACGTTTCAATGATTCTCTTACACTTATACATTACATTGCTGTCTTACTGCACAGTACACATATATACATAGATGCGGGATCGTACACGCAAGCACACACAAGCACACATGTGCACACATATATATGCATATGTATATGTATGGCTGTGTGTGTGTGAGAGAGAGAGAGAGAGAGAGAGAGAGAGTTGGTGGGTGTGTTTGAAGAGAGATGTTCTTAAGTGTGTGTTAGTCTGTATGCATATACTCACATTAATATAGGCACGTAGTCTATTTTATATAAAATTCATTATGTGATATATTGAATTTATGGCAACCTAGATAAGTAAATACACTCAAACAGTAACACACGTACACATCTACATACAACTATATATTCATATACACATATACATGTGTGTGTGTGTGTGTGTGTGTGTGTTTCTGACTATACATAAGTACGTTGATAAGTACGCTCCTAAACACTCACCTACTCTAAATTGAACTCCCTCCCACGCACGCACACATCGTGTCCCCTCTATAACTGCACACCTACTACAAATACATTTATAAATTAGAATGCTGGCCGTGTAGAAAGAGACAAATAACAATGCCAGAAACCAATGCAGTATTGCCGTTATAAAAACCCACCACTACCACTACCAACAACTATAACAACAGCATCTTCTGGTACTACACCTCACAGAGAGAGAGAGAGAGAGAGAGGGGGGAGAGAGAAAGAGCGAGAGAGAAAGAGAAATAGCACACACAAAATAGACAACTCGCAGGAATTACTACACAGTCCATATATCTCTCATACGTCTCTCTTTCTCTCTCCTCTTTATATAATCATACATATATGTAATATATAATATATAGTGTATACATGCATATATATATTTATTTATGCATGCATGCATACATGTATGCGCATAGGTATTATGTATGTTCTTATGCATAAGGTTAAAAGTGAAATATTTTGAAAAACAGCAACACGAAACTCAGAATAACCCAATTATTCTACTGTAGTTATTTTATTAAACTCTACTTTTCGCGTTGAGTACCATCTCTTTTCTTTAGAACTAAGAACGATATGTATGTCTGTGTGCGTGCGTCTGCATTTTAATCTCGAGGAAGAGATGGAAGTCTGTGGGTTCTAAACCTGGCGAATAGGGCAGCTGTGGAAGCGACACCATGCTATTTTGGGCAAGAATCTCACGAGTGAGGAGAGCTCGGCGACAGGGTACACTGTCGTCGTGAAGAATCTACTTCTTCGCGCCCCACAGATGCGGTCGCCTTCGCCGATTGTCCTCCTTTAAACGCTTTAAAACGTCGCTGATTGTCCTCCGACGATCGTCGTGCACAAGATGATGAATTTTCTCCACATTATCGGGAGTGACACTCGTAGCAGGTCTTCCAGATCCCTCATCGTCTTCCCGTGACGTTCTTCCGCTTTTGAAGCACACGTCTTACTCGAAACAAAAAATCAGCATTTTTTAACTCTAAAGCAAAGCAAAAAAAAAAAAGAAAAAAAAACTATAACGTTGGGGCTCTAAAATGCCCCCCCCCCAAAAAAAAAGCTGATCTTATACTTTTGACACTTTTTAACCCTTTAGTGTTTAAGCCGGCCAAAACCCGGTGTATCCAAATCTACGAAATCATTTTAAAAAATAAAGAAATCACGTTAGTGAATTCTCGTAGCTTTGAGATGATGTGAGGGCTTTTCTTCCAGAAAGCACAGTATTAGAAGAAAAGCAAAATTAACTGAGGTGGATGTCAACAGAGAAAATATTGAGTTCCATAAAGTGGAAAAAATAAATGGAAGGAAAAAAGTTGCTAAATATTTCGGTGAAGAGCTGTTACGTGATAGCTGGGCATGCTAGAAGTAGCAGCCAAATCTTTCCTTTTCTGGAAAAAGAGCTGTTTACGCGTGATTTCGATGCCACATTCGTTGAAAGCATGCAAAATAACCTGGAAAAGAAAAAAAGACCCACGAGACAAAACTCCCTTCGTGGGAAACATTCAGACCCCTACCACCCCTCCCACTTTTCTTTTCCGGAAAAAGTAGCTTGCAGCGAGTTTGAAGGTCAGATACGTTGAATGCATCCGGAAAAAAAAAAACACTCTGGAAAAAAATTATTTCACACTGGGATACGAAATATTTACTGAAAAAATAAAATCTTGTACCGATTACACTTGTATTTTAATTAATTCAAATCAATGTACCTCATCTTGAAAAGTGGCAAAATTTTTGTCAGTTGCCCTCTGGAATAATTTTAGTAACAAATCAAACAGATAAGATGCATTAAGAATTTCAATTTTAGTGTTTATCCATAATGTTATTGCTTTTACAGCTGTTAATGAAATTTACCTGCCCATAAAAGCCAAATTTACTCAGCAAGATCAGGTAAAGTTACTTAACTATAAACCAGTGGAATATAAAGCACCCACTGACAAAATTTCAAATTTGTATGTAAAAACTTTACAAAGTTACAAACAAATATTGTGGACACCCCAATTGAACTTGAATAATTCAAAATAACGTGAACAAATGAGCATTACATTTGACACATTAATATGAACGCTATTTACAGCAGTGCTTAGAAGGAAGGTGTGTAGCGTCTGATCGTCCCATTGACCATGGCAGAGAAAGTTGTGATGATGATACTTATTCAGAGATCGATGCAAAATTGCAGAGGAGTGCATGAGTTGCGCACAAGTGTGCGAATGGTTCATACGTTTTCAAGATGGCCGAAAAAATGTCGATATTCACGAATATTCTGGGAACGACCTGGGAAAAGCAACGCAGATGTGCGTACAGCTGTGTTGGAAAATCGTCGAATCACTATCCGTGAAATATCAGAAAATGCGCAGATTAGTTAAGGTTCAGTTCAGTCCATTATCACTGAAGATTTGGATATGGGACGCGTGTCTGTCAAGTTTGTGCTAAAACTGCTTTCAGCTGACCAAAAAGACACTCGGGTTTCAGTTACATAAGCTCTCTTTGATTGTGTCGAGAACGATGAAAACTTTATGAAAACTTTGCGTAGGCCTCTGAACAGTTATCACCAAGCTTTTGGAACAATTTGATGGAGATTTTCTGTTCAACTTTCTCTGGCATGATCAGTGCGACGATCACACGCTATACACCTTCATTCCAGCCACTGCTGTAAAGAGCGGACATGAGCTAGAACGTTAAAACTTAGTGAGCATGCGCATCAGAGTTCAAGATCAATCTGTGCCAAGCGGCTTTACTCTGCGTGCTTGAGTTTCGTTACTATGGCAGCTGTCCGGATACTTCTTGATCAGACTATGCATATACATACTATATAAATATACGTATGTTTGAGTTCGGAGAAAGACAGAGAGAAAGAGAGAGAAACAGAGGGAGAAAGAGAGAGAGAGGGAGAGAGAAGGATATGAACAGATAGATATTAGTGAGTGCTTGTGTTTGCGAGTATGTGCGTGCGTGTATCTATCTATCTACTTATTTATCAATCTATTTACCTGACGATCTATCTATCAATCTATCTATATGTATAAATATATATATATATATATATATATATATATATATATATATATATATATATATATATATATATATAATATGTGTGTAGGTATATATATATATAATATGTGTGTGGGTATATATATATATATACATACACACGCGCACGCACACACACAAACATATATATATATAGGTAAAAACATACATATATATACATATACATATGCACACGCATATATGCATACACATGCAACATACACACATACGTACATATATACATACATACATATATACATACATGCGTACATAGATACATAGATACATAGATACATACCTACATATGAATGATAAATATATATATTTTATCGATATAATATATTCATTTTCTAGATAAAGAAAAACATGCATATGTATGTACATGCGCACCCATATCGCGGTTTCCTGTCTCTGCATTTATACGTAACACTAATATACATATGCATATACATACATACATGTATGTATGCATGTACGTATATATATATATATATATATATATATATATATATATATATATATATATATATATATATATATATATATATGCATGCATGCATGTATATGTGTATGCGTGTATGTGCGTGTGTCTGTACATAAATGCATACAAATACATGGACCTAATATATATGTGTGCGCATGTGTATATATATTTATGTATACGTACATACGTGCATGTCTGCCCCTCTGCCTGGCTGTCTACCTGTCTGGCAGTCTGGCACTATGTACGTATGTATGTATGTATGTATGCATGCATGTATGTATACATGTAGGTATGTAATCGTATATTTTTATTTTGTTTTCTGAGAACATGGAATAACTGTGTCAATTTAGATCAGATACCTTTGATATTGTTCTATTCTGTACTTTCTGAAAAATTCATGAAATATTCTATTAGATGATGCTATTTCAATGATGCCAAGATATCAAGTAGAACTATTTTTAGCAAAAAGCTAACAAATTTTCAATCGTTCACTTCATTCAATTTCATATAATATTTATGTGAACTTTAGATAACTTTTTATATTTTACTTTGCCCGGGACTTTTCTATTCACCGCTTTGTGTTCTTGATTTTTTTCAGTTTTTTTTCTTTAGATTTTTGTTTTTCATGAAACATTATATATTCACATTATTTACACGTGTTTCTGTTCTTACGTGTGTGTGTGTGTGTGTGTGTGTGTGTGTGTGTGTGTGTGTGTGTGTGTGTGTGTGTGTGTGTTTGTATGCCTATATGCATATACGCAAAACTACAGATATTTATCTATATATTTATCTATTTATCTATATATGTCTGTGTATGTGAGAGAGGAAAGGGGCGGGAATATGTTAGCGTGGGCGTGTAGTGTGTGTGTGTATGTGTGTGCTCGCGTATATATATATGTATATATATATATATATATATATATATATATATATATATATATATCGGTATGCGTACATACATACATACACCCATACTTACATGCATATATACGTGCATGCTTATTTACATATGTGCGTGTATGTCTGAGGCTTTGTGTCTACGTAAGGGTTTCAGCAATAACTTAGTCTATGGGGGCAGTGCAGTGCCTATAGTTATTCCAGGAATATAGTTGATACTGTTTGGTTTGAACTTTTGAAAGTCAATGGCTAGAGAGTGCAGGGTAGGTGGAGGGGGAATTCCTAAGGGATTCCAATATGGCGGCGTGGCTTTAGTGTAAGTTTTAATAGATGAGTCACTCGGTGTGTGACGGAAGAAGCAATACTTGAGGTGAAATGTAGTTTAGGTGGGAATATAATAGTGTCAGCGGTATATCTCATTAAAACAAATTATATTCAATTTAAAAAAAAAACTTGACATGAGATTTTTCACAAGGTTTTAAGTTTTATTTTGTTAAGCTCTGCCACAAAAGAAATGCTAAACCTTGGAGAAAAAAATTACTATTATCGTCTTGAGGACATTGTCCATGCCGAAGACACTAAGACGCTAAGACCTTTCTAGGCACCCGACTGAATATAGTTGACGAATGACACATAATTTGATGGTTCGAAGTATGGAGCTTGCAGTATGGAATACTCAAACTGCAGTGGTCATTTTGTTTTATGATCTTGTCATACCTCAGAGGCAATGGAGACGTACAGTAAATTCTTGAGAAGGTGGCTAGACGTTCCCCTAACTTTCAGCTCAGTCAATATATACAGCAAGACCTCTTGGCTCCGTCTACTAATTTTATCGGTGGTGGAGAAATTCAAAGCCGTAAAGGCAAGAGCAATAAATCCCATTGTTTTTATCTGAGGATTAGAGAGTTCGACATACCAAGAAGACCATAAAATACTGTAAAAAAGCGAAAGCTCCAGGAAGTTGAGAAGAAAGTGGAAAAATACGAGGCATACCAGGAAATTGTTGGAGTGGCCTTTCAGGGACTTCCAGCACTTGACAACTACAGTGCCAATGGATGAGAAAAGCATCAATGCCAATAGCGAGAGAGAGAGAGAGGGGGGAGAGAGAGGGAGAGAGAGAGAGAGAGAGAGAGAGAGAGAGAAAGAGAGAGAGAGAGAAAGAGAGAAAGCTCATAATGCAAAGAATCAGGGATTCAATAGCCGTGGATCGCTAGGTGAAGACACCAGGGACAATGGATACAGTGAAACCAGATGCTCGAGCAATCATTGTCCTGGAAGGAACTCGGAGTACTGACCAAGGAAGATTGTTCTTCCTTCCGTGTGTTGTCACTGACCTCTTGGCAACACCAAATAACCTTAAAATATGCAGCAAAGAAGAGCCATTCTGCAAGCAGTGTTGAGCAACTCTTTGCGTCCTGTACCACGTTTTGACGCGATGTCCTAGGGCACTGGGAGAAGGTCGATACAATTACAGACATAACAAGGCTTGCAGAAATTGCCAAATGGACAGACCTGCAATGGGCTAAAGCTAATAAATGTCAGCCAAGGGTAACAGATTCCTAAAAGAAGGTGACAATACTTACATATATGCGTGTATGTCTAAGGCTTTGTGACTACGTAAGGATTTCTGCAATAACTTAGTCTATGGGGGCGGTGCAGTGCCTATAGTTATTCCAGGAATATAGTTGATACTGTTTGATTTGAACTTTTGAAAGTCAATGGGTAGAGAGTGCTGGCTAAGTGGAGGGGGAATTTCCTAAGGGATTCCAATATGGCGGCGTGGCTTTAGTGTAGGTTTTAATAGATGAGTCACTCGGTGTGTGACGGAAGAAGCAACATTTGAGGTGAAATGTAGTTTAGGTGGGAATATAATAGTGTCAGCGGTATATCTCATTAAAACAAATAATATTCAATTTTAAAAAAACTTGGCATGAGATTTTTCACAAGACTTCAACTTTTGTTTGGACAATTGGCAACACTTTGAGCAAATTAAAGATATAAGTAATTATTCATTTACTTGTCGCATAGTTTTCATGATAGATATAGAAACAATAAGAACACGTGATGATGTCCTCTTGAATGGCGATAATTTAAATAATAAACAGTATTGTTATATGAAATACATTAATTTTTCAGGTTTGCATCATCTGCTTCAGTCAAAATGACGTGGAACTATATATAGAAATATACACAAAATTTAAATAATGCCATAAAAGGAAAATCAGCAAGTTTTTCAATATTTAGTGAACATCTCAACTAATTTAACACTATCCTTTCTTGGCCTTCGTATATTTGAACTCCTAAATTCCACTATCGTAATCGATAGTCTTTACTAACTTCCTTTCAATTCATAACATCGCAAGATGAAAATGTTCTAAATGTCCAGTGATTGATCACCATTTGATCGCAATGTGCCTCAGCTTTGATACGCATCCCTCCCTTGAAGCCATAGACACACTGATTGTTAGAACTGATTTTAGATTCAGTAAAATAGTTGGAATTTATTCTACGAAGATGCTGGTGTGTTTATGTCCCCGTAACTTAGCGGTTCGGCAAAAGGGTCGATAGAATAAGTACTAGGCTTCCAAAGAATAAGTCCTGGGGTCGATTTGCTCGACTAAAGGCGGTGCTCCAGCATGGCCGCAGTCAAATGAGAAAGAAATAAAAGAAAAGAATAAAAGAAAAAATACATATAAGAATGTGTATATCTGTATGTATGCCTGTTTTTTTGTGTATATATAAATATGTATGTATGTATGTATGCGAGGAAAAAAGAGAAGGGGAGAGAGAGAGAAAAAGAAGAGAGAGAGAAAAAGAAGAGAGAGAGAAAAGGAAGAGAGAGAGAAAAAGAAGAGAGAGAGAAAAAGAAGAGAGAGGAAGAGAGATAGGTAGGTGTGTATTGTTTCATTTTCATCCAATAAAATCCATTTCAAATTTAGAGACAAAAAACTATATCATATTACAGTAGAAACTTTCTTTAGTTAACGGGGCAAGTATACAAACACTCACGGACTCGCATATATCCATCTATACACACATTCATTCAAAGAGACAGAAAGACAGAGAGATTTATAGACCTGCGTACGTGTGTGTGTATAAATAAATAAATAAATATATAGATAGATAGATAGATAGATAGATAGATAGATAGATAGATATATATATATATTTATGGAGAAAGAGAGAGAGAGAGAAAGAGAGGGGAGAGGGGCGAATAGGGGGGCGCAGTAAGATAAATAAATAAATAAACAGATAAGCAGACAAAGAAAAATAGTCGCACATGAAAAACAGGAAAGAGAAAGAAATCATAAAATCGTTCTCAATGAAACAGAGAATTAAGTGAGAAAGGTCTAAACACAGGATGAGAGAGAGAGAGAGAGAGAGGTGGGAGGATAACTAGAAAGCGTAAATATAGACAGGTAGGGAAACAAAGGAAATAAATGATAGAAGGATAGATAGAGTAACTTGAAATGTTCAGCCAATCGTCACTTGGATTTATGGTTTGGTAACATGTGCAATATTTCCGGCAAGGAATTTGTATAGATACACGTATGCATATGTCTGCGAATGCATATATACATATATACATACATATATATATATATATATATATATACATATACATATATATATATATATATATATATATATAATATTATTAGGGACAAAATCCAAAATTACAGGTAAAAAACTCAATTAAAATCAATTTATAAAAAATTAAAATTAAATTGAGCCTTATAGATAAAGTATATATAAAATATATATAGTTTTAGGGAAAATAACCAATTTTCAAGAACTCATCGATGAAAATCCACTATCACATATAGAAAAATTAATAATTAAAAGCACAATAAATGAGTATAATATAAAGTAAAGTAAATATCATAAGATAAATATAATAAAAAGATTACACGTGTTTCATAACCAATTTTCAAATAGAAAAGAAATTTAAATCGATTAAAATCAATTGAAATTATCGAAAATAAGTTCTATTCAAAAATATAGCTACTCGTCAGATCGTAAGTAGAACAATAATTAGATATATATATATATACATACATATATATATATATTTGCGCGCGCGTGTAATGTACAATATAATAGATAGATAGACAGACAGACAGACAGACAGACAGATAGATAGATAACATTTAGGTGCTTATTTAGTTAGAGCCGATATCGATATCCCACCCTCGATCCGAACGAACATCAAGTTTCTGACAGCTTGAGGGTGAAAGAACACCCGGCCGTCGCTTGTAGTTGAATAAACTAGAGCAACGTGAAATGAAGCACCTTGCTCAAGAGTACAACGCATCAGTTCCAGGAACTGAACTCGCGGCCTTATTATCATGGACCAAACACCCTTAGCAATGGGCGATTTGCCTTCACGCTGGTTAAAAGATAAATTGTAAGATTGACAAGATGGTTTCAAAATATAATGAAAATGTTATGGAAAAGTATAAAGAGTGATAGAAAGATAGACGGAATAGTTTTAAAATAGAAAATTAGATATCCTGGTCGACAGATTGAGAGAAAGTTACAAAGAACAGTTTAAAGATTGCGGAGAAAAGCAGATGAATTGGTATAACAAATATAAAGATAGAAAAAAGGACATGTGATAGAAGGGGAGAATGATAGAAAGTTTGATTGAATAATAATATAATGAATGACAAAGATGGACTGAAAATTAGAAAGACGAGATAGCTAGACAGGTGGATAGACAACTCTGTAAACAGATGTAGAGAAGCGAGTACCTCTCTAGATTAATATTATTATCTATTTTTAGAATCACACAGTCACAATGTGTCCCAGTTTAGATTATGGTGGCATTCCTTTGTAGCAACATGACAACAGGAAGGCTCCTCTGTGGGACAGATTGCAAGACAACCCGATTAAAGAGGTAAACAGATATGTCAATAGATAGAG
Source organism: Octopus bimaculoides (assembly GCF_046866305.1). Lineage (NCBI taxonomy): Eukaryota > Metazoa > Mollusca > Cephalopoda > Octopoda > Octopodidae > Octopus > Octopus bimaculoides. Next base: position 40,788,587 of record NC_142937.1, read on the forward strand.
ATAAAGTATTCAAACTGTTGCTAGAACATAGAAAAAAAGGCGATAGACAATGCTATTATGAAGAACCAATAATATTGGTAAATAGTGGGTAGTAGAATACTGAGTTTATACTATAAAGTATCTAGTATGATGACAACATGTTAAATCGTAGAGGAATTAGGCGGGGCGGGGGAGAAATAAACGAAACCTTGGTAATCATCTCATACAATTGAGCACTTATTTTAATGGAGTTTATGTGATGTGCCTTTGGTAATGATAAATTTGAACCATTATTAAGAAATATTAAATCAGTTTATCTTTTATATTTAAAAAACGAAAATAAAGCCTTCAATTTCTGCTGAGAGATACACATTGTCTTATTATATCTAACAGTGGGTCATTCACAATTTGGTCAACTTGAACAAACTGCTGACAGAAATTAGTAAAGCAATGTGATATCAATAAACTCAGAGATTTGAAGTTGTGATGGTGGTTGTATTGGTAGTACTAATAATGGTGATATTGAAGGAGATACCGGTATGGTTGATGACGGTCGTGGTAGTTAATGGTGAGGAGGGTTAACGTGACAGCACATCCGATAATCTTGAACATAGAGAGGATAGCGTTAATACTGGTGGTGGCATTGATAGAGATGGTTGTAGTGGTGGCGGTGTTAGTGATGGTGGTGCCGGTGATAGTGGCAGAGACGTTGGTATTGATGTTGCTGATGCTGACTGTGATGATATTAATGATGGTAATAATGGTGTATGCAGAAGGGTGGCGAGCTGGCAGAAACGTTAGCCCATCGGGCGAAATGCTTAGCGGTATTTCATCTGCCGTTACGTTCTGAGTTCAAATTCCACCGAGGTCGACTTTGTCTTTCATCCTTTCGGGGTTGATAAATTAAGTACCAGTTACGCACTGGAGTCGATGTAATCGACTTAATCCCTTTGACTGTCCTTGTTTGTCCCCTCTATGTTTAGCCACTTGCGGGCAATAAAGAAATAAGAAACGTTAGCACGTCTTAACGTTCTGAGTTCAAATTCCGCGAAGGTTGAATTTGCCTTTCATCCCTTCGGGATCTATAAAATAAATACCAGTTGAGTACTGGGGACGGTGTAATTGACTTACACCCTCCTGCAGACTTGCTGGCGTTGTGCCAAAATTTGAAATCAATGTTGGTATAAGCAATAAGGGTAATACCGCTGACAACATTATGGTGTCGGTGAAAGAGATGGAAATTAGGTGAAGATCATCGTAAAGGCGACTGCAACTGCTACCACGACCACACCCACTACTACAACTACGACAACGGCAGCAACGTCGACAATGAAGATGATGGTAATGATGATACGATGATAAGTTCATAAGTCTTGTGTGAAGTCTTCAGTAACATAGCCACAGTTTAGAACAGGGTGTAGTGTTACTGCAGAAAACTGGGTATCATTGGTATTGGGTGGGGACAGAGGTGGTAAAAAAAAAAATTAAGAATATGAGGACGTGGGGTGTATATAGGGGATATAAGGCAGGATGGATAGAAAATTAGACACAAGGAAGGAATGTGTAGATGGAGTTGGGGGGGGGGGAGTCTCGTTGAGTTTAATCGGGTTAGATTGGTATGTTGGGTAGAATAAGAAAGGAAAGGAGAAATTAGAGAGAGAGGGTAATATGGGGAAGGAGAGAGAAGTGGAACAAAGAGACAATTAGATAAATTACTATGAGAAAAAGATAAAGAAAAGAAAAAAACAGGAGAGAGAGAGAGAGACGAACACTATAGACTACACACTTATACCCCCCACACATCCATTATATATGCAAACGTATATATGTATATATCCGTATATCTATGTATGTATAATACGGATGTGCTCGCTTGGGTGTGTGGTAAGAAGTTTGTTTCGCAACCATATGGTACCGGGTTCTGTCCCACAGTGTAGTACCTTGGCCAAAAGTCTTGTACGGTGACCACAGACCGATCAAAGTATCGCGAGTGGATTTGATATGCATAAAGCGACAAAGGTCCATATATATATATATATATATATATATATATATATATATATATATATATATATATATATATATATATATATATATATATATATATATATATATATATATATATATATATATATATATATATATATATATATATATATATATATATATATATATATATATATATATATACACACACACAGAGTGTGCGGGTTAAATTTGACAATATGCCATCCAAAAATAAAAGTTTTTATTTTAAATCCCAAAATTATTATAAGGCGCAAGAGTGGCTATGTGGTAAGTAGCTTGCTTAACAACCACATGGTTCCGGGTTCAGTCCCACTGCGTGGCACCTTGGGCAAGTGTCTTCTACTATAACCTCGGGCCGACCAAAGCCTTGTGAGTGGATTTGGTAGACGGAAACTGAAAGAAGGTCGTCGTATATATGTATATATGTATGTATATATGTGTATTTATGTATATATATATATGTATGTATGTATATATGTGTATTTGGGTGTCTGTGTTTGTCCCCCCAACATCGCTTGACAACCGATGGTGGTGTGTTTATGTCCCCGTAACTTAGCGGTTCGGCAAAGAGGCCGATAGAATAAGTAGTAGGCTTACAAAGAATAAGTACTGAGGTTGATTTGCTCGACTAAAGGCGGTGCTCCAGAATGGCCACAGTCAAATGACTGAAACAAGTAAAAGAGTAAAAGAGTAAAGAGTATAAACTGGATTGTCACTAGGAGACAAGAGTTACTCAAAATAGACATCGTCACCTTTCACCACGACCTCAAGGCGGCTCCTGAACCTGGTGCTTTCATTCCTCACTGTGTCTCTAGGAAGAACGAACACCTTGATCATGACTATCAGCACAGAATTGATGTTGCATGCAGAGCGCTTGGTGTCCTCAACTGTGCTATACACATAATAACTTATGAATTCATAAACGGAGGAAATCCGAGGCTAGAGACTGGGGTTGGTTAAGTTGTAGAAATTCTCCGACAAGCATTTCTGACTCTTTCCGGAAGTATTGCAACGAGCCGAATCCTGCTGCCATATATATGGCCTTCCAGTAGCAACTCTCACCAGCCAGGGATTGACCACAGTTTCCAGCAGTTTCAGATAACCATCTCAATTGAACTTAAGACCTTGCTCAAAGACGTGGAGAATTTTGGTATGCAGTTGCAGTCAGAACGCCCGCTCTATCCCTTCCTGTTGACCACGGATACCTAGTTTCCGTTACAACCGTACGTATCACGTCTCATGGCCTTTACAGTGTTCATAGAGCTTGAGCAGCAGTCATGATGTCGGTATTTTGACATCTAGCGTGAATCATCATGACACAGGTAACTATTTTCCAATACTCCGACGGCTTCCAGTTCCCCCAATCCAGTTAACTTTTTCTCAAGTACAGTTTCAATCTTTATGCTCTCCAAAACTATTAACTGTTCACCCATACATAAAGCAATTACTGAACGAAAAAAAAGGAGACATAAAATGTCGTCAAATTTAGCCCGAAAACCTTAGGGAAAAAAATCCTTAACAAACGCAATGAACTCTCGTAAGCTGTAAGCATAAATTAAAATTTATTTTCAAGAACTCTGTCGAAGAAAACGATAAACCCTAAAAGATATTTTTACGTTAATTTATTTTATCAAATGAGCTTACGATCGTGAGGTTGTGAGTTCGATTCTCGGACCAGTCTGCGTGTTGTGTTCTTGAGGAAGACACTTTATTTCTCGTTGCTCCAGCTCACTCAGCTGTAGAAATAGGTTGCGACGTCACTGGTGCCAAGCTGTATCGACCTTTGCTTTTCCCTTGAATAACACTGGTGGCGCAGGGAGGAGAAGCTGGTATGCATGGGCGACTGCTGGTCTTCCATTAAAAACAACCCTAGGTTGTGCGTTCGCCGGTGAGGCGACTTTCTGCCCAGACTTGTACCACGAAGGGGTACCTCTTAGGTACACCTGTGGTCGTTCGTGACCGACGGAGTCGAGTTATATATATATATATATGTATATATATATATATATATATATATATATATATATATATATATATATAGAGAGAGAGAGAGAGAGAGAGAGAGAGAGAGTGTGTGTGTGAGAGAGAAAGAGATAGAGAGAGATACAGACAGACAGACAGGCAGACAGGCAGACAGACAGACTGATGAAGAGAGAGGGGGAGAGAGAGCAGCATATAAGATACATATATAGCAGCGTCAGCATAAACAGAAGCAGCATCGCCAGCAGCAATATACGAATATACATCGGATGTTCCGGAAACACCTTCAAACAGCGCCTCTCCAACCACATATCCTCATTTAGGATCCCGGAGAGGCGTTACACCACGTTCTTGGCCAACCATGTGTAGCACCTGATGGACGAAGGGACTCCACACCTAATTTCATGGAAGATCCTAGAAAAACCGGGCCTATACAACTCCCGTTAGGGCCCGTTCACCTTTAGGACGAGAATACTAAAGAACTCCCTCGACCCAAGGAATATCTAAATTCCAGAAAGGAAGTTTTCTGACCTTTCTTGCACTTCAGGAGATTCCTGCTGAGGTCCTTGGCCCACAAGTCAACTGGGTCGATTAAAGATAACGGTTTAATATATATATATATATATGTGTGTGCGTATATGTATGTATGCATGTATGTATGTATGTATGTATGTATCAGGAGTGGTTGTGTGGTAAGTAGCTTGCTTACCAAACACATGGTTCCGGGTTCAGTCCCACTGCGTGGCATCTTGGGCAAGTGTCTTCTACTATAGCCTCGGGCCGACCAAAGCATTGTGAGTGGATATGGTAGACGGAAACTGAAAGAAGCATGTCGTATATATATATATATATATATATATATATATATATATATATATGCAAGTGAGTGTATATGTTTGTGTGTCTGTGTTTGTCCCCCCTCCCTACACCGCTTGACAACCGATGCTGGTGTGTTTATGTCCCCGTAACTTAGCGGTTCGGTAAAAGAGACCGATAGAATAAGTAGTAGGCTTACAAAGAATAAGTCCTGGGGGCGATTTGCTCAGCTAAAGGCGGTGCTCCAGCATGGCCACAGTCAAATGACTGAAACAAGTAAAAGAGTAAAAGAGTAAAAGAGTATACCATGTAACCTCGCAATAAATAGTAACAAAGTGGTTACATTGCCGAGTTTTACCTCTCGGTGGACACATACAGTAAACCTGATCTGACTAGTTTCTAGTCTAGTTAGAGCATCATAAGAGAAAAAACGCCATATCCTGTCCACAGAAAGGTGAGTAATATATTACTATTTATAGTGCAAAAAAAAAACAACTTCGGATAATGTTTCACTGTGTCTTTAATATTCATAAAAGTGCATGTGGTGAAGGCGTGGGTTAATTAATTAAAAATGAGTTACATAGCGTTTCTTTTATACGTAAATAGTAATGATCATTATATAAAAGATTTCAAGTAATTGTCTATAAAAATATAAAATTAATTATTCTATAATTGCTCTAGGAGAATATTCGTGTTGTAGTACATTTCATAATGAACATGTCTCGAAAAAGATACACACCACACCACACAGATTTCTGTACATACATTCATAAACATGTGTATGTGTGTGTGTGTGTGTGTGTGTGTGTGAGTGTGCTTTGGTGTTTGTATGGGTGTGAGTACGTATGCAACGAGTACGTGAGCTTCGTATATCGTCTCTGCCGTTATTGTTGTTGTTGTTGTTACTGCTAATGCGAGGCCATTCCTCACCAAGTCACGACTATTATATATACCAACAATACAACCTAACACGTTTCTTTATTAGATCCCCCGATACTTATTATGAAACTCCAATCTCACTAATGTTATTATCAGTTTGTTTTTCTTTTCTATTTTGGCAGTTGTCGACATCATCATCATCAGCAGCAGCAGCAGTATCAGCATCATCATCATCATCGTCGTCGTCGTCGTCGTCGTCGTCATCATCATCATCATCATCATCATCGATATTTGTAGTCATGCCATCCACCATATTATGGCTATGCTTCTGTATGTGTGTGTACGTGTGTAAGTAGATAGATAGATAGATAGACAGATAGATAGATAGATAGATAGATACATACATACATACATGCATACATACATACATACATACGTACGTACGTACATACATACATACAATTTACATGAAATATGAGAAATAATATAAAATGAAAAATACGTGAGAAAATATAATAAAATGGAAATATTGTAAATAAACGTGTGTATGTATATATATATATATATATATATATATATATATATATATATATATATATATATATATATATATATATATATATATATACATATATATACATATACATATATATACATATATATACATATACATATATATTCATATATATATACATATATATATATATATATATATATATATATATATATATATATATATATATATATATATATATATATATATATATATATATATATGCACATATATATACATGCACATATATATATATGCATATAGATATATACTTCTATAAATATAAATACATGTACACACACACACACATATATTAGCATACAAACATATATGTATATACACACGGATACAGATACACAGATAAAACGATATACACTTCAACTAAAAATTGGGTGGAAGTTAAACTAGATGAAACGTAGTTTGGCTTATTGCCACTGCGAAGCACAATTGAAGCTCTCCTTCTAGCAAGGTAAATGCAGAAATATTTCTCCAAAAGTAAACAGCAATACTTGGCATTCGTGGAGCTGGAGAAAGCCTGCGACAAGGACCCTCACTTCATGCTCTGATGGAGACTGCAGAATGCAAGGGTTTACGAGTGACTAGCGAGAACTGTTTAAGGCTGCTCTATATAAGGCGTGAGATAGCAATGAGTACTGCAACAAATTTAGTGTGCAGGCAGAAGTTCACAGAGGCTCAGTTCTCGGTCCTCTCCTATTCATCATCGTTCTCCAGGCCATAACAAAGGAGTTTAACACTGATTGTGAATGAGAAATCCTTTGCGCTCATGACTTTGCTCGTATATCTGAATCCGTAGTAGAATTAGAAAAGAAATTCCAGATTAGAAGCAAAACCTAGAATCAAAGCTAACTTAGCGAAGACCAAAGTTGTAGCAAGCAAGAAAACAGGCCGTACCCTAATCCCTTCAGGAAAATGGCTTGATCGATGTATAGAAAATCTGTTGATAGGAATTTTAAACAGTGAACCCTGTACAAACCATGGACACAGGACAGTAATAAGCACAGAAAGGTTAACAGAGAAAGTACACTTTGTGGCAGATGCACAAGGGCAACAAATAATAATACATAAGGAATAATACATAAGGAATGTTGTTGGCACTCCGTCGCTTACGACGTCGAGGGTTCCAGTTGATCCGATCAACGGAACAGCCTGCTCGTGAAATTAACGTGCAAGTGGCTGAGCACTCCACAGACACGTGTACCCTTAACGTAGTTCTCGGGGATATTCAGCGTGACACAGTGTGACAAGGCTGACCCCTTGAATTACAGGCACAACAGAAACAGGAAGAAAGAGTGCGAGAAAGTTGTGGTGAAAGAGTACAGCAGGGTTCGCCACCATCCCCTGTCGGAGCCTCGTGGAGCTTTTCGGTGTTTTCGCTCAATAAACCCTCACAACGCTCGGTCTGGGAATCGAAACCACGATCCTATGACCGCGAGTCCGCTGCCCTAATCACTGGGCCATTGCGTCTCCCCACATAGGGAATAATACATAGGGGATAATAATACCTAGGGAAAAGCTCAGGAGCAACATTAGAGGTAGTGCATAGTTTTTGTTACCTAAACGCTGAAAGGCCAGTGTACGAACAGCTATGCTACACGCTAAGAAACGTTGGCTGTGAAGGAAGAGGACATCCGAAGACTAGAAAGAAATGAAGCGAGCATTCACTGCTTGATGTGCAACGTCAATGTACACATACAAGGTGCAAAGGTCGTAGGATCGCGGTTTCGATTCCCAGACAGGGCGTTGTGA
>NC_142937.1:40801588-40816588 GCF_046866305.1 Octopus bimaculoides
ACCAGTACCGAAACGCACAGAATGAATAATTTTTAAGATTTCATTTCTGTTTTATTTTCTATCGCAGACTGCGGGTTATTTTTACATTATACATTTATCATTTATGTAATAATTAAATTATATGTTATGTCACTTTAATGTGTTTTGTTATGCGCATGATCCCCCGATTCTTGGGAAAATTATTATGCATGAAATAGGTGAGTGGTGCAAAAAATGTTGGGAACCGTTAGTTTAGACCATTCTTCCTTTGACAAAGTCTGATAAAACGGAAATATTAGGAATTTTTACCCTTGGCTATGACAAGAAAAAATATTACTTAGCCTCTGTTTGTTCTTACTCATCATAGTTGGTTATTTATAATGTTGAAGAAAATGGTAATAATAAAACCCAGATTTTTTTTATATTATTGCATCAATCCTTATTATAGCCAAGTCTTGATCCCCACTTATACTAGCAACAATTTTAAGGCACTGTTATTTCTTTCCGATCTTATTTTATTTATTTATTTATTTATTATTTTGCCACGCGTTCACGTTTTTAAGGAAAAAAAAAACGGATTTGGGTGATGTTCACGTCCCTCCTGAGAGCTTTTATTTGTTCGGCTAACAACCCAAATCGAGCGAAAAGGTTATAAAAACCGTCACAAAGGCTGAGTCATGGTCTTGCTCCGTTCTATCATGTATAGCATAGAGTTATGTCTATTAAACGGTAATACTAAACTATGTTATGGGAATAGTGTGTTCATCAAAACGACTAAAGCTTTCTTAAAATAAAGCTATAGCGATTTAGTGTAGGCTTAAAGCTATAGTGATTTTGTATAGGCTTAAAGGAGTATTAGGATTTATTTAGAACTAATTCGATTATAACCTGTAAACATTAAAGAAAACACTTATTACAAAATAAAGGAAAAGGCAAACATGGCGAATCTAATGGTACTTCGAATATCTGATTTAAATGCATGGAGCAACACAATACTTATAAACAATAGGTTCGTAGATAGGGTAGAGCTGTGCATGTAGGCATTTAACAATGTTTTACAATAAGTGAAATAAAGAATCGACATTGAGTCTCAGAACCATACTAAATGAATTTGAACATTGTGATATTTTCACTATTAAATAAAAGACGCGTAGATACTTACTGTAATAGGCCGAAGGGGGATTAAATAATCGATACATTGACAGCTCATCATAAATGTATAGAGAATATATCAACAGAACTAAAGTCATTCGACAATAGTTCTATAAGCTACCTATTAACGAAGTTACAGGCTATATAAACCAAAGAACTGTAAACACAGAATAACAATACATCTATAGATAGACAAATGCTAAGATGGAGTATGCGTAGAGGTATTATTATTCTTTAAATATGAGTAATATACTTCTTAGCGATAGCTTTAAATATACTTTGATTAAAGATCAATCAAGCGTCATGAAACATGATTAAAAGTAATCAGCTAGACCCAACGAAAGGTAAAGTTTTGTTTAGCAGCTATAGGCCTCCAAACAGTTCAACTATAGCCTTATAGATTGTCTAACAGTGAAGTCACTGACGGTCCAACTATGGAACTATATGTACAGAATGATATGTCCACAGATAGTCTAAGGTTAAACCTATAGATACAGAGGAAGGAAAAGTGTCATAAGAAGTAATACGACAGACAAGTTGTAAGAGATGAAGACAGATAATTCTATTATGAGGGCTACAGAGAGAGAGAGACAGAGACATACAGACAGACAGACAGAAAGAGAGAGAGAGAGAGAGAGAGAGAGAGAGAAAGAAAGAAAAAAGAGAGAGAGATGTGTTATAAGGCGTTGTAAGAGTATAGTGAAAGAAGTTGTTGTCTTTCCTTTTTTTGTTATTGTTGCTTAGCTTCCGGTCAATCCTATGGTTAGAAATATTTCAGCCGTGATAGCCTCGTCTTTTTAGGGATATCTAAAATTATCTTATTTCTAACATATCCCTTTCTTTTTTTTATTTTAGACGGTATGCAATGATTTGAGGGACATTTGGTTTAGAAATAGTTCTGAGCCATTCGACGACGCAGAGGCTCCATCAAATGGCTCACGGAGAGAGTCAGGCTAACGAAGACAGATCAGGGAGCAGTCAGATCTCAGGAAACAAGATATGAGAAAAAGATTGAATAAAAGTGGGATGGAGTGTGGGAAAATGATTGGAAGATGGAAATGAATGAACTGGAAATGATATCAGAACGACAGACTAAACAAGAGAGCAAAAAAGGAGTAACAGACGAGAGAGGGAGAGACTAAGACAAATAGACGGGGAATAGAGAGGAGTAAATAGGAGAGAGAGAAAGCGAGGGAAAAGGTGGGAAGGAAGGAAATATATATTTTTTATTGAGATCAATATCGCAAGACTTTTAGAATTAAAATTGCCAAAATCATGCGAAGAGATTGAAAACTAGAAAAACAAAATCGAGGAATTGAAAAGAAAAAAATATCATAAATGTGTTGTTATAAAAATAAATGTTTTCCTAAAGAGAATAGGAAAGGAAATAATAATAAAAATATTGATTTCTTACATTTTAATATTGATTTCTTTGAAAAAAATATATTAATGGAAATATTAAAAGAGAAATATGATTGTGAGAAATATTGAAATGATAAAATATATGTATGCATGTGTGTTTGGTGCGCGCGCACGCATGTATATATATATGTATATATATATATATATATATATATATATATATATATATAGAGAGAGAGAGAGAGAGAGAGAGAGAGAGAAAGAGACAGACAGACACATACACACACATAGACTCACAGGCACGCAAACACAAAGACATATATGTACACACACAATCACACACACACTCACACAATACACACACAACAGCTGTCGTAATAGCGACAAACACGATACGGTTTTATATAGACTTATTAGGGGAGATATGAATTCTTTTCATTAGAAAGTCCATGTACTGACAGTACCCGTTCCAACAAGTTTGGGTTTATAACGGCTGGTGATAGACAATTATACACAGTAGTGCCACAAGCTGGACATTGTCTGAGATATTAAAAGAACGTCGTCTATGACATCGTTGAGGAATTATGTTGAAAGGCTTCTCCCAGGTTGAGAACAGCTCAACTTGTCATCCAAATGCTCAGTTTTCCTTTCTTTATCTGGTTATGGGGAAAGCCACAAAATCTCTATAATGAATAAGAGTCAAAGACAAGGCTTTTAGTTCCGATCAAAGCCATATTATCAGCTTATATATGCTTAATAGATATATCTGTGTGTGTATCTGCTTGTGTGTGTGTGTGTCTGCTTGTGTGTGTGTATCTGCTTGTGTGTGTGTATTCATACATCCCCGAAATCGTAATTCCAGCCATTGAAGAGAAACAAGGGAGAGAATACAAAAGAGCACATGTATCGATGGACTAGAAGTAACAGATTGACTAAATAAAAGAACATAGCGGTGAAGTTAAAGGGTTAGAATATTGACTATGATAATTTAATTTTAGACTTTGTCTCACCGTAATAGTCTTTGACTAAAAACCCTTAACTACCGACCTATTCAGATCTGCACTTGCGTTGTATGCGCACAAATACATCTAAATATATTCTTTTCTACTTTAGGCACAAAGCCCGAAATTTTTTGGGGGAAGGGGCCAGTTAATTAGATCGACCCCAGTACGCAACTGGTATTTAATTCATCGACCCCGAAAGGATGAAAGGCAAAGTCGACCTCGGCGGAATTTGGACTCAGAACATTAAGACAAACGAAATACCTATTTCTTTACTGCCCACAAGGGGCTACACACAGAGGGGACAAACAAGGACAGACAAACGGATTAAGTCGATTATATTGACCCCAGTACGTAACTGGTACTTAATTTATCGACCCCGAAAGGATGAAAGGCAAAGTCGACCGCGGCGGAATTTGAACTCAGAACGCAGTGGCAGACGAAATACCGCTAAGCATTTCGCCCGGCGTGCAAACGTTTCTTATTTCTTTATTGCCCACAAGGGGCTAAACATAGAGGGGACAAACAAGGACAGACAAAGGGATTAAGTCGATTACATCGACCCCAGTGTGTAACTAGTACTTATTTAATTGACCCCCGAAAGGATGAAAGGCAAAGTCGACCTCGGCGGAATTTGAACTCAGAACGTAAAGACGGACGAAATACCGCTAAGCATTTCGCCCGGCATGCTAGCGTGTCTGCCAGCTCGTCGCTTTCTGCATATAAATATATTATAATATAAATGTTTAATAATATCTTTGCATGTGTGCACACATACAAACACATTCATGAACAGCCACATTCATATATAAAAGATATATGTTCAATTTCTGAAACATTAACATTTATTATGATAAGAGATGAGTATTTAGCTACCCAAAGTACTGCTGGTCACATATACAGCATTTCAACTGTATATTTAGTGTTATATATAGACGTTAGAGAGCGTCATATAGGCATGAGAAATTTTATCCCATTGATAACTTTGTTTCATAGTTTATGATGATGTGTGGGAATATTCTCTGCCCTTTATTGTTTAATTTTACTGTTTCCGGTTTGCTTTCTTTCTTTCTTTCCCTCAGTTTATTATTTTACAGCTGTTTTTACCGTGTTAACAACTTACAGAAACTGGATTTTATTTTTAGCAAACTTAGATACTTGCAGATTGTTGCAGTAACCGTTGTTTTTTTGTTTTTTTTTATTTACAGCTAGATGCCATTTCTATCGCAAATCACTCAACCATGAAGCAGATGTGGAACCTGCAGTCAGTCAGGCAAACTGAGAGTGGCAGAGTTATGTGCCTTGCTGAGGCACACAAAAGAAAGGCTTTAGTAATGTTTAGTCAGTTTAGTCTAACAACTTCACTTCAAATAAATTTACTCTGGTATTTTCGTTAAACAACAAAAACAAACAAAATGTAATCAAAAGCAACAATATAGCAGAACACTGTAAAAAGCCAAGTGAACGTTGAAGAAGGAGAAGAGAAAGAAGAGAAAGAGAATGTGTGTTTGGTTAGTGAAGGGAATAGAAACAGTTATTGAATAGAGAATAGCTTTGTAGAATTTCACTGAAAGCATCGCTTCAAGTAATTATTTACACATTTTGACTGTTTTGTTCTATTCTCAGACATTGTTGAGACAAAAAGGCAGAGAGGGGGATACACACAGCAAAAAGAAAAAAAAATGTAAAACAATAAAACATAAACAAATGTGAAAATAAAACATGAAAGACAATGATAAATTTTCTTCAACTACAGAAGAACTAATTGTTAGAGTTACGGAATTTGGTATTCTTTTATTTATGTGTTAGTTTGTTTGTTCTGTGAATATGTTTACAATAATAATCATTAGGGTGGGAGGTATTGTCAGAGTGGTTAAACGACTAACAAAATGCATTCCCTTACATTTTCATTCAATTCTGAGTTCTACCACCCTCGGCGTCAATATATAATCGACTACACTCCGCCCTGCCACCATCACTGCATCGTCCTGTGCCTACTTTAGACATTAGTTTCAAAGAAACTATCATTAAACAAGCAAATGAAAGCATCCTTATCATTGCTCTTGTTATTACCGTCACATCCTTGCTGATGTTGTTGTTGTTGTTGTCATTGCTGTTATTATTATTATTATTATTATTATTATTATTATTATTATTATTATTATTATTATTAAAATTATTCCGGGCGAAATGATTAGCGGTATTTCGTCTGCCGCTGCGTCCTGAGCTCAAGTTCCGCCGAGGTCGACTTTGCCTTTCATCCTTTCAGGGTCGATTAAATAAGTACCAGTTACGCACTGGGGGTCGATGTAATCAGCAACTGTGGATTGTTATACTATTATCTACTTCACTTCCCCCAACGTTCTGGGTTCGAATTTGAACAGGACTGTTTGAACATATTATCCCTTCTGATGTCAATAAAAGAAGTCCCCTGTAGTATTATCGTCATTATTTATATCATTGATGCGTAATAAAACTATTTTGCTGTTTTTATTCCTTACAGTATATAACTTCGTAAAACTCTTCTCGAATCTGTTTTGCATCCCGTTCTATGGAATGAATAAAATACGCAGTTGATACATAACAGTAGAAAGCTTTCTATCTCTCACTCACTCAACCTATCTCTTTGTCTATCAACCTATCCATATGTGTGTGTATATGTGTTTGTCTATATGTATGTATGTATGTATGTATGATGGGAAATCTGGCCTTTTTCGGTATTTGAAAGTTGTTTTATCAAGTACGGTGAGCTACACATTGACGTAGGCGAGCAAAGTGATTGGGTACTCCACTGACACTTGTACTCTTGACGTAACTCTTATACTAAATCAGTGTGCCAAGGCTAGAACTTTGAATTGCACGTAGTCTCTTCGATAGGCGTCTAAACAAATTCCATCTCCCAAATTTCACTCACAAGGATATTGAGTTGAACGGAAGCATTGGTAAAGACACATGCTCAAGATGTCACACAGTGTGTGTGTGTGTGTATGCATAAATACACATAAATACACACGCACGCTTGAGTGGCTGTGTGGTAAGTAGCTTGCTTACGAACCACATGGTTCCGGGTTCAGTTCCACTGCGTGGCACCTTGGGCAAGTGTCTTCTACTATAGCCGCGGGCCGACCAAAGCCTTGTGAGTGGATTTGGTAGACGGAATCTGAAAGAAGCCCGTCGTATATAAGTATATATATTTATATGTGTGTGTGTGTCTGTGTTTGTCCCCCCAACATCGCTTGACAACCGATGCTGGAGTGTTTACGTCTCCGTAACATAGCGGTTCGGCAAAAAAGACCGATAGAACAAGTACTAGGCTTACAAAAAATAAGTCCTGGGGTCGATTTGCTCGACTAAAGGCAGTGCTCCAGCATGGCCACAGTCAAATGACTGAAACAAGTAAAAGAGTAAAGAGTATATATGTATGCATATACATTAATACATACACACACACACACACACACACACGCACACACACACACACACACACACACACATATATATATATATATATATATATATATAATCATTACCAAAATAATTATAACTAAAACCGTTCTACTTACTAACCATTTGCAGTCAAGTGGCGCCAGACCATCTAATAGCCCAATCTTGATGCATAGTTCAACACCCCAGTTCATTTTTCAGATGCCTTGGGATGGAGTTCATTATATTGCAAGCAATAAGATCAGACTTCTGCCCCATATCCTCCTCTCGTTTTTCTTGCACTCATTGACTGTCAGATCACCAGGTTGTGTTTCCGCTATATTGATCCGTTCAATCGGGGAAATTTTGCAAAGGTCATGCCCGTAGGTCCGTTTCTTCTGACTAACTTATTAAAGCGTACGCAGTAATGCAAACATTCAACTAATATTTGATCCAATCTCACAATCCTCCCCACCACTACTAATTCATCATTTATCGCACCTCCGCCAAATTCAAAAAAGCACACTTTCTACGCATTTTGTTGCATTAGAAACTGTTCCATTGAAACGGTAAAAAAACAAAAAAACAAATGATGCTATTTCCATTAGTGAATATTTTAAAATCTTTCTTAAATACACATATTTCGTTCTTGTAACAAAAGCAAAAAGAAAATAAGACAAGACATAAATGCCACTTTAGTTGTGATAGTTTTGGCAGTGAACTATTTATTGTAATGAAAAGCGAAGTAGAGGCGGGGATGTGAATAGAAGCTAACCAACGACGACGATCACTAAGTTATATGCTGTTTAGTTTATCACCTGAATTCTTCGAGATTTACTGAACCAGACCATTCCTTAAGAATATTGTATACACATTTTTGATATGTGCTTTGTCATTTTTTTAATTATATTTTTATTGTGGTTATCTTATTGTTCGCGATGTTATTGCCGCTAATGTAGGACTTTAAAAATGTGTGATATCTTCTCTGTTTACTTTTTGCGTTCTGTTTTTCAGATCAATCCTTCTGTTCTACGGAATGCATGTATAGCTGACGATCATTAGTGGTCAACCTACTAAGTTTGTCTACAAACTGACTCTTTGTCCGTATTCAGTTATTTTGCGAGTTTTTGTAACGTTGCATTAAAACTGCTCGGCAATTATTATAATGGCTCACAATTTCGAGATACGAGTTTACATTAGATTTGACAGAAACCGTGGCCAATCTGCAATAAGAACCTTGAAATGTTTTCTAAGGCTTCTTTTTTTTTAAATATTTTCTTTATTTATGCGAAACACAGATTTTTAAGTGACACATACATTTCAGAGGATTTCTATTGTCTATTCAAGATGATAATTCTTCAGAACGACCAATCACCAGCAAAACACCACAAAATACGGGGAGAATTCCTAAAATCAATATGGGGAAATTGCTGAACAACCCATATGTTCTCTCACATGAATGGAAATAGTTATGGCGTCTTCCAGGAGATTCTTGCAGAAAATTGGAGCTTTACAACGTTCCATACTCTCCATAGTCGTCTGAATTAGTTTCGGGTGACTACACCGTGTAACCGGGAAAAAAATTCAAGCAAACTTTTATTTCATGCAGTACATACAGGTACATACAAGACAAACATATGTAGTGTTCGACAGATACTGATATATACGTTTCCATATAAGTGACCATGAGTACAAGTATATACATGTGTATGTGTGTGTGTGTGGGGGGGGCGCACAAAGCATTCACGTATAATTATTACATTTCTAAATTTGTTTTACAATAGTTTTTATTTAAAATCGGGTGTCGAAACTAGTATTGTAGTACTTTGTAAGGACCATACTGCCAATAAATACACACACGCGCAGGAGTGGCTGTGTGGTAAGTAGCTTGCTTACGAACCACATGATTCCGGGTTCAGTGGCACCTTGGGCAAGTGCCTTCTACAATGGCCTCGGGCCGACCAAAGTCTTGTGAGTGGATTTGGTAGACGGAAACTGAAAGAAGCCCGTCGTATATATGTATGTATATATATATATACTACCAGAAATACCCGGCGTTGCCCGGGTTAAAGAGAATAATGAAATCTAAAAACGCCGTCTAGACTACGCATCATCTTTATATATAGAGATGTATATACACACACGCACCCAAACACACGTATATATATGTATATCAATATAAATATATGAAAGTCAATGAAGTTTCGTAAAAGAAGGTGATCATGTACATACTTTCTTGCTGTTGTGATTATAACACCTCATTGTAAACTATGTTCCTTGTTTTCCCTTGTGGAGCATATACAAATAGGTTTTTTGTTGCTGCCCACTCTTGAGCAGTCAACATACAGTTGTCCATGTGAGAAGCAGGGCTCTTCCAAGAGAAGACCAGCTACAGACAGTGTTTGACCCTGATATTTGTTTATGGACATGGCAAAAGTCACACGAAGGGGGAATTGTAGTCTTCTGAATGTAAAAGGAATGTCTGCTTCTGATGGAGTAAGAGGAATTCTTGGAATAAAGACGTTATCCCCTTTTGCACATCCAGAAAGAATGGTAGCCTCGATAACGTGTGACATCATTTTCTAAATAATGCTCATCTGTTATGTTCGGGTTAAAATTTCATCAACATCAAAAATATATGAATTTTCATGGGAGTTATGGCCGTTATGCCAAGAATATAATTTCCAAATTTCATAAAGATCCATTCAGTACTTTTGACGTAGTTTTGGATAAGAAAACAAATGACTAATGTGTGTGTTTGTGTGCATGTGTATGTGTGTGTGATGGGTGTATATATGTATAGATATCTGTATGCATGTATATATATGTATATATGTGTACATATTACATGTACATCTCTATATATATATACATCTACACATATGTATACATATACATGTATGTATAGATCTATATATATATACATATACGTGTACATCTATATGTATACATATACATCTCTCTCTCTCTCTCTCTCTCTCTTTCTCTCTCTCTTTCTCTCTTTCTCTCTCTCTCTCTCTCTGAAAGTATCTGTCATTACAGTATCGAAATGGTGTACATATACATGTATATGTATACATATACATCTCTCTCTCTCTCTCTCTCTTTCTGTCTCTCTCTTTCTCTCTTTCTCTCTCTGTGAAAGTATCTGTCACTACAGTATCGAAATGTGATTGTTTCAGTTAGTGGAATAGTTTCATTTTTAAAGTGAAAGTATTTGACATGAGTGTTTTGTTTCACTTTTGACACGTAATACTTAAATAGTGGAGGAGATATTATGTTGCCGTGTGCTCGAACTCTGCAAGAAGTTAATAATTTTTTTTGACTAAAACACAACTGGAACCCTAAGTAAGGCATGTGTAAAATTTGAATGAAATTGGTTGCGTAGTTCTCGAGTTTTAGGGATTCACACAGACAGACAGACAGACAGACAGACAGACAGAGACACATTCTCATTTTTATATATATAGATATATATATATATGTGTGTGTGTGTGTGTGTGTGTGTGTGTGTGTGTGTGTGTGTGTGTGTGTGTGTGTGTGTGTGTTCGCTTCCCCCAACATCGCTTGACAACTGATGCTGGAATGTTTACGTCCGATAAAATAAGTACTAGGCTTACAAAGAATAAGTCTTGTGGTCGATTAGCTCGACTAAAATGCGGTGCTCCAGGATGGCCACAGTCAAATGACTGAAACAAGTAAAAGAGTAAAAGAGTATACTGTTTGTTGCTTACTTCAGTTTTTGTTTATTGTTAATTAATTTGGCCATCATCAGCCTCTTGAAGCACCTCGAGAAAAGAGCACCTATTCTAGATTCGGAAACATGATGAGAAATATTAGTGGAAAAAAATCAATTTCTCTTCACTCGTATCATGAAACTTATGACCACTAAGCGCCCACTCCTCCGGAATTCTGCAGTTTCAATAGCTGTAAACATAGATATCAGGCATCCTGTTAGCAGATCTAGTAAGAATGGTGAAATATATATCTCGCATGTATTTATTCAGTGAATTGAAAAAGTATGTACAATATTTCAACACCGCATACAGTACTCTGGTTGCAACCAACGGGATTGTATCAACATTTATAAAGAAACTAAAGAAAAGTTTGAAACTATCAGTAATACCCTGAGTTAGATTTTAACATCAAACACATCCTCAACAAATCGAGTACGTTTCATATATCGGAACAAATTTGAAGCGGGTTAAATGATATGAGAAAAAAAATTCCAAGGTGTGATATTCGTCACTTGAAGGTGAGCTAGGAAAATATTACACGAAATGAAACTTAAAATCAAAGTAGTACAAAAAAACAGACAGATCCATCTCGTCACTCTTATTTAAATCATAGATATTCACAAAAAACCTTTGTAATGGCAACAACCGCAGGGTGTGTACAACCAGCCCGTAGATGTTTTTGAACACTAAGATCATTGTATATCATATAAGATGCTTTATAGGGACAACATCGTAAAATCTATAAAAGAAACGACCTGCACTATACGTGAAAGGATAGAAATAAACACCCAGATTTATCAACTTAACGTACAAAAACTCAACGGATAAATAAACTATGTTGAAAAATAGATTATTTTTGCACATACAAAAGATACGACAGTAGGCACCTTACAGAGGTAGTATGAACCCTGAAAACAGATTTTGACACCACAAAGATCGTCAACAAAAAATAAAAAAAGTCGTTAACAACGCTCGCCACTACAACAACGCTAATCTATCACTACAGTAATACAAAAATGAAGATAATATAAGATTAAATTCAACAAAACTCAATTACTTCACACACAATACCACAAACCACTTGCTCTGATATCTGCATATATACATGCAAACTACACACACTGTCACACCGATATTACATACAAGTTACGTACATACAAAATGTAAACTAAAACACATGCAAACACACTCATGTAACATGCAAACTGCACACACATATACACACACATCGACATACATTTTAAGTTGGCATCAGCATAAGCCGAAAACAAACAAACAAAAATTTTTAATAAAAGCAAATAATGAAAACTAACACGCACATATGCTGGACAACACAATAATGTATAATTACTTTATACATACCTTTTGTACTGAGTTTTATTTTCTACAGCTATTACCGATGCTGTTGCTAATGCCGATGTTATTGTTGCTATTCTTACTCTAGTTGATATACTTCTTAATACTATTGCTGATACTGTAGTATAACAGACAAAATGATAGTAGTTGGAGTGGTGATGGTCGTCATTGTCGTCGCTTTGATGATGTTGGTGGTAGCAACATCCATCCCTGGTCAGGAGTGTTCCTCAGAAGATACGTTTTTTTTACACAAGGTATTCTCCGTGATTAAAAAAGGACTCCAACTGCACACCGCGATCTAAGGAGAATTCCCTAATTTTACATAGTTTATGATGAAAGCTGCAGGTTTTAAGAATTTCTAAGTTGGGACCAAGCAATTGCAATGACAGGTTGAAACTGGTGTACTCAATTTATCAATCTCCGATTTTCTCAAAGCGATTATTATTATTGAGTGAGAGAGCAGCACACGCCATCAAAGTGATGCTGAGATACAAATATATACCCATCATGACTGCCCGTCTCATAAGGATATACTAGGCACATGCATCACAACCATATATACACGACATGGTGATCTCATATCAAGATAAACAGTGCATGACCTTGCAGGTGGGGCCCAGTTAGAATTGTTTTCAGGTCGCGTACCCCATTCCACTCAAAAAGTCCCTCAATAAGAGTTGAAATGTTCAAACCCCGAAGCATCCCACGTGATCAGAGATGCATATATCATGAGTCGCTAAAAAAAACATATTTGACTTGTTAAGGTCAAGCAAATGAGTTGAGCAAATCTGTAGTATTGAGTAGAATATTTGCTGTAGCCCATCTTTTACACTAAGATATAACATACACATATTAACACTTCTAGTTAGTTAAGATAAGAAACCACGAGGGTCACTGCCTCGTATTGCATCAGGGCATTTATTATTACAAATATTATTAATATTAATATCATTAATATTGATAAAGCGGCGAGATAGCAGCATCGTTAACACAACAGGTAAGATGCTTAACGGCATTTCGTCGTTACTTATGTCCTGAGTTCAAGTCTGCCTTTTATCCGTTTGGGGTCGATGAAATAAGCACCAGTTGAACAATGGGGTCGATGTAATCGACTTAGCCCCTCCCCCAAAATTGCTGGCCTTGTGCCAAAATTTGAAATCAATATTATTATTATTCAGTAGTTTTATTTTTATAACGTGCTTTCACTTCACTACCGAGCGCAGCTCTGTGTGTCTTGAGTATGTGCTGTGGTTTGCTGTGATGCTCTTATGGTTACTGTATTGAAAGTGTTTTGCGTAGGATGTGTGCAGTGCCCAGTAGTGCAATTTTCTGTATGTTATATATACTTGTAAGTCCTGGTGTTCTTGTTATGTATTTGTCTGAATATTTTTTTATCATACCTAATGCGACTACTATGATAGGAATTGTTTGTTTTTAGATTCCACATTCGAGTTACCTCTATTTCCAGGTGTGTATTTTGAAAGTTTCTCCATTTCTTTTAGAGAAACGTTGTCATCTGCTGGTATTGATACATCAATTAAAAAGCATTATTTTTACTTCATGATCTCTGACAACTATATCTGTCTTATTGGCCTTAATTTCTCTATCTGTGTATTGGTCTATCCCATGGTATGATTGCTTTCTCGTTTTCTGTGACTTTTACTGGCGTGTGCCTACACCATCTTTTTTCTGTTGCTATTCCATAGTGTTGGCATAGCTTCCAGTGTATGTAGGTCCCAGCTCTGTCGTGTCTGTGAACATATTCCTTCTTAGCCAGGACTGGGCAGCCAGAGATAATATGGTTTATTGTTTCTTGTCCATCGCCACATATTCTGCAGTTACTTGTTATGTTTCTTTTCCTTATATGTCTTTGGTAATTTCTGGTGGGGAGGCTTTGGTCTTGTGCTGCAATTAAAAATCCTTCAGTTTCTGCATTGAGTCCTGAGCTTCTCAACCATTGCTGGGATTTTTCTCTGTCTATTTCTTTTGCATTTAGTTTAGCCCAGTATTTACCATGTAGGGGCTTTTCTTGCCATCGTTTTATCATGGTCCGTTGCTGTTCTAGTTTTTGTTTGGATTTCATTTGTTTTATAGCTTTTGTCGTTTCTTTTTCTTCTTCTTCTTCTTCTTCTTCTTCTTCTTCTTCTTCTTCTTCTTCTTCTTCTTCTTCTTCTTCTTCTTCTTCTTCTTCTTCTTCTTCTTCTTTATATTTGTTAGGTAGTATGATTTCTTGTTTGTATTTGTCAGCTTCCTTAATTACTGAAAACAGTTTTTTGTTTTGCTCGTGTTTTGTGGCTATTTGTATTAGTTTTCCTTGCTTCTGAAGTAGGTATTTTTGCAGTCCTATGGTGGTTATTTTATAATAGTTTTCCAGCTGTATAAGGCCTCTACCACTTTCTGTAGGTTGTATATATGTAGCCTTTCTTTGTCAGATATTGGGTGGTGCATCCTAAATCCTGTCATTATTTTTTTTTGTTTTCCTGTCTATTTTGGTTAGTTCATTTAGTGTCCAGTTAAGGATAGTGTAGCTGTAACTTATAACTAGGACGGCTAAAGTGTTAATACCTATTATCTTGTTTTTAGCATTGAACTCTGTTTTTAGTATTGATTTAACTCGTCTATAGTATTCTTTCTTTATTTTCCCTTTCATTTGTGTGTGTTGTATCCTGTCTAGTTCATTTATTCCTAAATATTTGTATGTCTGACATTGGTCTAATCCTCTTATTTCATTGGCTTTATCTAGTGTGATGTTGCTACTCTTAACTAGTTTTCCTCTTTTCAGGGTTGCTTTGTCACATTTTTCTAATCCAAATTTAATATATATTTCTTTGGTAAATCCATGTACTGTCTGTAGTAGTGCTTTCAGCTGTTTATCATTTGTAGCTATAGTTTTAGGTCATCCATATATAAAAGGTGGATGATTGTTTTGCCGTAACATTTGTATCCGCATCCAGTTCTATTTAGCATGTCAGATAAAGGTGTCAGGGCCA
>NC_142937.1:40824088-40826588 GCF_046866305.1 Octopus bimaculoides
TACAATTACCAACATCACCACAACTAACACCAATGCCACTAACACTAACTACCACCACTACTATTACTACTACTGACACGACCAAATCTGCTATCACCGCTGTCATTATTAATAAAAAATAAATAAATAAATGCGCCCTTTTAAAGCCTAGCCAGGCTCATGGGTCCGGTTTCCCGATTTCAATGGCGTATGTGTTACCCAGCTGGACGGGACGCCAGTCCATCGCAGCGTTACTCATTTTTGCCAGCTGAGTGGACTGGACCAACGTGAAATGAAGTGTTTCGCTCAAGGTCACAACGCGTTGCCCGGTCCAGGAATCGAAACCACAATCTTACGATCATGATGCTGACACCCTAACCATTAAGCCACGCGCCTCCACGTCATTAGTAATACTGATCTTAAATTTTGTCACTAGGCACGCAATTTCGGAGCAAAGGTAAGTCGATTGCTTCGACCCCTGTGTTCAACTGGAATTTATTTTATTGAACCCGAAAGGATAAAGGACAAAGTCAACTCCAACGGCATTTGAACTCAGAACGTAAAGACGGACGAAATACCGCTAAGCATTTGACTGGGCGTGCTAACGATTCTGCCAGATCACCGCCTTATCATTATTAATATTGGGTTTACCACTAGCAGAATCGTTAGCACACTGAGCAAAATGCTTAGCGACATTTCGTCCGTCTTTCCGTTCAAATTCTGCTAAGTTTGGATTGACTTTGCCTTTCATCTTTTCAGGGTCGACTAAATAAGTACCAGTTGAGCGATCCTAAGACCGCGAGTCCGCTGCCCTAACCACTGGGCCATTGCGCCTCCACTGTGTTAATAAACACAACCAATAATACAATCTCTAGAGCCCAACCACTACAACTACCACCCATACCACTAAGACTACTAACACCATTACATTACAGTCACTATTAACATTACTTCTACTATCACTACCACCGCTATTACTACTACTACTACTACAACTATTACAAAACCACAAAACCACCACCACTGCCACAACCGCTACAACAACACATCAAAAGTGTCTCTTATGCAGAAAAGAAAACTTCGTGGTTCGTGTGTTGATAGTGTCACTACGTTGTGTTTATGGTTAGCTAATGCAAGCCCCGCGTAGCTGGAAGTAGTTACCACGAGGTAAGCAGTGCTGATAGTTTCGAGTTAACGAATATCTGTTAAGCCTATGAGCAAGGGTTTCAGTGTGCAAGTGAGTTCAGAGAAAACCAACAGGAAATAACTCATAACAATTGGAAATGACTCGTAAATAATAATATAAAGACCCCCCCAATGTTCGGTGCTATCTCAGATAGCCAATGAGGTTGAGACTAAAAACCACCACACGGATATGTATTTTTAATTTTAACTTTAATTTGTAATTAATTGTAATTTCAGTGCAACGTTCATATCTTTAATCATCATCATCATCATCATCATCATCATCATCATCATCATCATCATCATCATCATCATCATCATTATTGAGTGAGAGACCAGTGCATGCCATCACAGTAACACTGGGGTAAAACATACGAAACCCAGTATACCCATCATGACTACCCGTTTGATAAGGTCCATGTCTAAGAGTCAAAAATGTCCCATTCCGCTCAAAAAGTCTCTGAATAAGGATTGTTTAAGAATATTGAATGAAACACCCATGTTTCCAGAGATGAACTGTTCAACCCTCAAAGAATTCCTCTCAACACATGACTATGATGCTTCCACACTACTTCTGCTCATGATCAGAGATGCACATATTGTCAGCCACCAAGGGACATGCTCAACTGGTTACGGTCAAGCAAATTTGTGGTACTGAGCAGAATATTTGCTGTAGCCCATCTTTTATACCAGGACAAAACATGCCCATGATAATACTTCCAATCAATTAAGATCAGAAGCCAGTGCTTGGTACTTCAGTAGAGCAGTTGCTGCTGCTGCTGCTGCTGCTGCTGCTGTTGTTGTTTTTATTGTTGTTGTTGTTGTTGTTGTTGTTGTTGTTGTTGTTGTTGTTGTTGTTGCTGCTGCTGTTGTGGTTGTTGCTGTTGTTGTTGTTGTTTGAAAAATTTCAGCTTTATTTTGCTGTTTATGATGGAAAATGTCTACTGTCCATAGCCAGCAGACTAAGATGACAGTTATTTACTGACCATACATTAAGAACTCTGCAGAGTGCTCTTACAGTTCAAAGCAATGATGATTTCTGTAGGTGTTGTCTTTACATTCGTTCCAATCTTTTAAAGCCATCTTCATAGCAGGATATTGATATTTCCAAGTACACTAATCACTATTGGTATCACGCTCACTTTCTCCATTGCCTACGACCTGCGTATCTCCCACTTAAATGCATCGTAATTGTTCACTTTTTCCTCATCTTCTTTGCAATTCTGTTGTCACCAGGTCATGCTATGTCGATTATCGGGCATGTTTTATCTTTTCTGGTCACTACAATAATATAAGGCTTCAGTGTTTAATCTGATGTTCATACTGAATCATTGCA
>NC_142937.1:40831588-40836588 GCF_046866305.1 Octopus bimaculoides
GAGTTTTGGTCCCCAATGCGATTGAGATTGACACCCCTGCTTTTCAGCATTTTCCCTCCTTTTGTTTAAGGGGTTACTTTATTTTGTTTAAGGCAGTGGTTCTTCAACCGGGGTCCGTATGGTCCCTGGGATCCATATAAGATTCCTGGGGGTCCAGACAACAAAATAATAAATTGGGAATGCAACTTAGAATATTGGTATGTATTGCAAGAAACAGCTAAGTTTTTTTTTCTCTAATATCTGACATAGTTCAACTTCACATGTTAATAAAACAAAATAGGAATTTTGAAAGAAGCTTTTAACTTTGAAACAATGAATGGCTATGGGGGTCCACCAGAATAAAATAATAATCAAAGGGGTCCCTAGGTAAAAAAAAATGGTTGAGAAAACCTGGTTTTAGGGGTTGACTGAAAAATGCACAATTTTTATGTGGCCTTCCAGCATTAATTTATAAGAAAGAAGCTCCCACTGTTGAAATCAGTTTGATAAGTGACACGTACGAAACCTGATTCACTTTTGTAACTTTCTGCCGATTAAAAATAGTTTTTAAAAAATGAACAAACACACACGCACACACACACACACACACATACATACACATATATTGAAATGTATACATATACTGTGAGCGCATGCAGGATGACAGGGTGTAATTAATTAGATACATAATTATGTGTGTATAGGTATATATGTGTGTATTCGTTATTTACCACACCATTTCCTGTCTCTTGTAATATTCTCTCTGTGTCTCTCTCCCCCCTCCGTCTCTCTCTCTCTCCCTCTCTCTCTCTCTCTCTCTCTCTCTCTCTCTCTCTCTCTCCCTCTCTCTCTCTCTCTCTCTCTCCCTCTCTCTCTGGCAAGGTACCAATACTAAACGCTTCCATGTCAGCTCTGAAGAGAAAGAAATTCTGTTTGTTTTGGGCCTATTTCAAACTAATACGTTGTCCAAATTTGGTTTTTATTGCCTTTATACACATTTATCATGTTAGTCTTCTGATTGTTTTTATCTTCCTGCTAGTTGTTGTTGCTGTTGTTTTGAATCGGTGTTGTTGTTGCATTTTGAGGGTGGGCGGGTGGGTAGGTTAGGGAGTTATTGTTTGCTTTCTTTTAGCTGTAGTTCTTGTTTTTCTCAAAGGGCGCGATTAACTGAGTTATCTATCCCCAATCTGTCCCATATCAAATGGCAAATGAAACGAAACTATATCTGTGTATGTCTTTGAGTTGTCTATGCTTGTGTAGGTGTTTGCTTGTATGTATACATATACATAGTCACACAGATTCACAGACACACACACACACACACACATGTATATATACACACACACACACACACATACACACACACACACACACACACACACACACACACACACACATTCATACCATTGTAAATATGTCCATACTCTCCCTATCTCCTCTCTCTCTCACGCTTTTTTGTAATGAATATAAATATAAATATACTATGTAGAATGTATATATATGTATCTTTCTCCCCCTCCCCTCTCTCTCTCTCTCTCTCTCTCTCTCTCTCTCTCTCTCTCTCTCTCTCTCTCTCTCTATATATATATATATATATATATATATATATATATATATATATATATATATATATATATATATTACACGCTTTTTGTATTGAATATAAATATGAATATACTATGTACAAGTATTTACATACATACATACATACATACATACATACATACATATATATATATATATATATATATATATATATATATATATATATATATATATATATATATATATATATATATATATATATATATATATATATATGCATATACACACATGCATATACATTCATTCTTCCATGCATACAGGCACATACATGTCTTAAGTCAATATATATCCTTTACTTTGTAATATATACTTATACAATGTATGTGTGCGCATATGCACGCCTTCGTTTGTTTTCTATATGAATGTAGATATCTTAATTTATACTATATACATGTACATCTCCACGTCTATACGTGTATGTCTGTATATGCGTGTATATGTATATGATTATATGTATCTACATGTGTATATACGCATGTATGTGTATGTGTATATACAATACATATATATATATACACATATGTATACATATACGTAAAGTTCTCTGCAGGAAGGAGTCTTGTGGGAACTGCATGTCTTAATTTATAATCTATAAAAATAATTGCAAAGAAAGCGAGATATGTTGATATACATATATATATATATACATATATATATATATATATATATATATATATATATATATATATATATATATATATATATATATATATATATATATATATATATATATATATATATATATATATATATATATATATATATATATGTGTGTATATGTATTATAAAGAGAGAGAGAGGGAGAGAAGTGGAGAGAGTGGGTAAGAGTATAGAAGAGATGAGGCAGTAGTTAGCTACAGATGTTTGGTACCATATCAGTGAATTGATAAGGTGTTATCAATAAATGTTTTACATCAAATTCAAACGATGGTACAAAGTAATGGATTTCATTTCATGTCATTCTCTGGATCATAGTGCCCCTCCCCCACACCACTCCCCCTCTCTATCTCTCTCTCTCCCTCTCTGTTTCTCTTTCTTTATTTTTCTTTTTTTTTGTTTTCCGTGATGTAAAATATTTATGGTAGAAGAGAATATATTGATAATAAGATGGGAATTAATTCTAATCAATAACTGATACACAATACGTTAAACAAGATTCTTCTGATATTAAAGTGTGTGTGTGTGTGTGTGTGTGTGTGTGTGTGTGTGTGTGTGTGTGTGTGTGTGTGTGTGTGTGTGTGTGTGTGTGTGTGTTATACAGTTGCTCTACTCTTACACTATACAGTTGTAAATCAAGGAGTGTGCTGATTCAGATGTGGATATTAACCTCCTCCAGGCCCCCTACATCCAGAGAACTAGTAACGTTAACTATTACCCTAAACTTCAGTTAAAACAAAAAATACTTCGTTATATTCAGAAAACTACAGCGAAATATGAAATAAATACTGGAAATTATTTCAAGCAGTTATTTTTGTTTATGTTATTGTTAACTCGTTGTTGTTGTTGTTGTTGTTGTTGTTGTTGTTGTTGTTGTTTATCTGTAGGTCAGTTCTGATTGAGGAAACCTTTGATCAAAAACATTCTATTAATGATAATTCCCGTGTTTTTATTATCTGTAATCGTTTGTGTAGGAGCTACATTATCTAACTCAGTTCTCCGCAACCAGTATGCCATGTCACACTGGTGTGCCATGAGATGGTGCTGCTAGGTGTGCCGTAGTGTAACGTGAACATAACTTCCCTCTCTATACTCTTTGTTTTACTTTTTTAGTTTAGGCGTGCTGCTGAATTTTTAAAAGAATATAAGTGTACCTCAAGTATAAAAAAGGTTGTGGAGCATTGATCTAACCTACTCCTCCTTTTCAGAGATACTACAGTGTAATTTCAGATGGATTTGCCTACTATTTCGAGCAGACCGTTCAATCAATCAAAGAATTTTGTTTGATATTGTTTAGTGTAAATATGTTTCTATATATTTTTGTAATCATTTTATACCAAAACTGAGTTCATTGTATAGAATAGAAACTCTGAACCTCCATAGTTACTTTTAATTTAGAGATACTCTTTTACTCTTTCACTTGTTTCAGTCATTTGACTGCGGCCATGCTGGGGCACCGCCTTTTAGTCGAGCAAATCGACCCCAGGACTTATTCTTTGGAAGCCTAGTACTTTATTCTATCGGTCTCTTTTTGCCGAACCGCTAAGTTAAGGGGACGTAAACACACCAGCCTCGGTTGTCAAGCGAAGTTGGAGGGACAAACACAGACACACAAACATATACACACATACATATATAGACAGTTTCCGTCTACCAAATCCACTTTGGTCGGCCCGAGGCTATAATAGAAGACACTTGCCCAAGGTGCACCGCAGTGGGACTGAACCCAGAACCATGTGGTTGATAAGCAAGCTACTTACCACAAAGCCACTTCTGCGCCTATGCAAACTTTCGGTGGGGAAGCATCCTAAAATTGAAGGTGCGCTGAGAGACAAATTATATGAGAAATAATCACTGTATCACTGAATCGACCAGACTATCGGATGTTGTTATACATCACTGGTCACGGTACGCTTCCTTGCGTTGTGGGTTTCCAATGATACCATCCCGCTGCCTAAGCAGGCAGGTCATGAGATATAGTCCTTTCTGTTACTGGCACAAGGCATGTAATTTGAGGGATGAGGCTAGTCGATTAAATCCACTCGATTGCGCGTAAATGGAGTTTATTTCATCGACCCCAAAAGTTTGAAGGGTAAAGTCGACCTCGGTGGAATTTGAACTCATAACATCAAGAGGGACGAAAATCTGCTTAGCATTTCGTCCGGTGTTGCTGACTATTCTGCCAGCTTGCTGCCTTAAACCACGAGAAATAATAACCTTTTCCACTATAGGTACAAGGCCTGAAATTTAAGAGGAGGGGGCCTAGTCGATTACATCGACTCCAGTATATAACTAGTACTTAATTTATCGACACCGAAAGGATGAAAGGCAAAGTTGACTTCGGTGGAATTTGAACTCAGAACAAAAAGACGGACGAAATGCCGCTATAAGCATTTCGCCAGCGTGCTAACGATTCCTCCAGCTCTACGTCACGAGAAATTACGATAGTATGAACTGTTTTAATCTAAGTTGTAAAAACTTGAAAAGGAGAATTCAAATTAACTTGATTTGCAATGTATCTGGGGCCACACTAATCAATGTATCGTGTTAATGACTGACAAACATGTCGAACAAGTGGCTTAAGATCATTCTAAATCGATTGATGAGTTGGTATTGATATAACCAATCCTCTTAGAGCCCACAGTTAATTAGAAGGCGCTGATGAAGTAGAAACAAAAGATTTGTGATGCCATGGTAATAACGACTACCTCCTGGTAAGAATCTTCCTTAAAGTGCATCAGTAACTTGGTACTTTTAAT
>NC_142937.1:40841588-40866588 GCF_046866305.1 Octopus bimaculoides
AGTAACTTAGCCTGGAACCATGTGGTTGAGAAGCAAGCTTCTTACCTCACAGCCACACCGTATGTACGTAGACAGGTATGGTACATAGACAGGTATGGTAAACGTTAGCACGCCGGCCGAAATGCTTAACTGTATTTCGTCTGCCGCTACGTTCTGAGTTCAAATTCCGCCGAGGTCGACTTTGCCTTTCATCCTTTCGGGGTCGATTAAATAAGTACCAGTTACGCACTGGGCTCGATATAATCGACTTAACCCGTTTGTCTGTCCTTGTTTCTCCCCTCTATGTTTAGCCACTTGTGGTCAGTAAAGAAATAAGATAGGTATGGTAACAGTATGTATGATGACTCACCATATACACTCGCGCGCGCACACATACACACACGCACTCACTCTCTCTCTCTCTCTCTCTCTTTCTCTCACACACACGCACACACACATGTATATTGTAAGGCAGATGTCAAAAGATTGAAGTGATGAAGAAAAGTAACTGTTTTCAAGGTAACAAGTGTTGTACGTTTCCACTGGACAGTTCAAGTCACGTGCTGATGGTGACACCTCAGGAACAATAGATGTTCTTGTTAATTACTTTGCGTGGCGGAAGGGATACTTTCTTAGAGCCAGTTAGTTTACAAGGTGTACAAGAGATTCGCAGATCAATGACATCTGATAGAGATGTATTCCGGTTTTTGCGGTTACATGTGGTGATGTTAACAGCTTAACAGAGATAGTTAGCGTGTTGTATAGATTTTCTTGGTGTCTGTTAGCTTTTGTAGACAGCACAGATAGTCGCAGCAAGATGTTATCCCAATATGACCAAGATTATCTCACAATAGACACTCAGGGATTCCATACTCTGAATTTGCATATGAGCTAGGTAGAGATAAGGCGGTCATTCTTGGATATTAGCGGTCAATGGATGTAGTTAGTAAGTCCTCAGTAAGTAGGACATTTCTTTGATGACAACAAAATGTTTTTCTGTGAAAGAATGTGTCTAAATTTTGCAAAATATAGAGTATCTCACGGACGCAGAGGTGTAAAGTTACACAGAGCTGTAAAGAAAGGCCTTTGTCAAGGATGTTGCTCGGTTTCCTTTGGCCTGGAGACCCAGGGGAAGCGGGACACGGATATGGAGTTTTTCCAATTTCTGTATGTGGAGTTCCTTCAAGTCATTGGCTGTTAGACTTAACAGTTTCTTAGGATGCTACAGGTTGATAGCATACGCAACAGCCTTTAGACACGCCCATGTCTGTATGTGCGTGTGTGTACATATATATATATATATATATATATATATATATATATATATATATATATATATATAGATAGATAGATAGATAGATAGATAGATAGATAGATAGATAGATAGATAGATAGATAGATATGCATATGTGTGTGTCTGTCTGCCTGTGTGTCTGTGTCTGAGTGTGTTTGTGTGTGTGTCTATAAATATGTATGTATGTGCGTATGTATGTATGTATGTATGTATGTAAGAATGTATGTAATTATGTATTTATGTATGTAGGGATGGCTGTATGAATGGATGGATGCATGAATGGATGGATGGATGAGATATTGACCCGCCAATTATTTACTCTACAACCAAGATGTTTTGAGTTTTCATTATTTTAGAGGAGATAGTACCAAGTACAACGCAGCCACTGTTTTATCCATACACGTGCACACACACACTGATACACATACACAAACGCAAACGCACACGCACACACACACACACACACACACACACACACACACACAAACACGAACGCACAGAAACACTAACTTCTTCCCCCTTACACACAATCACACAAAATTCCACATGCGCTCAAACACAGATATGTTTTGGTGTACCACCTGAAGTGAAAATATTCAAAACATGTAGAAGAGTTTGTGAGCGCGCGCGATGTGTGTGTTTGTGTGTGTTTGTGTGTATGTGTGTGTGTGTGTGTGTGTAAGTGTGTGTGCGCGCGCGCATAAATTTATAATATGAACCTTAACAAAAGCAGTGAAATCTCCAACAGGCGATATTATATA
Source organism: Octopus bimaculoides (assembly GCF_046866305.1). Classification (NCBI taxonomy): domain Eukaryota; kingdom Metazoa; phylum Mollusca; class Cephalopoda; order Octopoda; family Octopodidae; genus Octopus; species Octopus bimaculoides. The sequence continues at coordinate 40,843,623 of NC_142937.1, forward strand.
GATATGTGTGTAGATACATCACATTCAAACGTGTGTACGTGCGTGTGTGTATGTGTGTGTGCGTGCGTGTGTGTGTGTGTGTACGCATCCAGCTGTGTGTATAGGAAGAGACAGTAAGCTGGGTGGTATGTATAACAGGGTAGGCAGTGTGGGAGGTAGATTTACTTTCATTACCATGGCTAGTCTCCAAAAAATTTGCTGAGGCAGAATAATTCAATCTTAACCTTTCTTACCACCATCGCTACCACTACCAACACCACCATCAATAGTATCACCGCCGCCACCATCCTCATCCTCACAATCTCTATCATTCCTGTCACAAATAACATCACCTCCATCACCACTTCTGCCAGTATAACTATCACCTCCCCACTGTCATAATAACCACCACTACCACCACCTCAAACACTACCACTGTAGCCATCAAATTAGTTTCAGTTTTTGGCCCAAGGCCAGCAATTTCAGAGAAAGGGTAAGACGATTATATCGATCCTGTGCTCAACTGGTACTTATTTTATCGAATCCGAAAGGATAATAAAAGACAATTTCGACCTCGTGGGAATTCGAACTCAAAACGTAAAGACGGTCAAAATGCCGTTAAGCAGCTTACCCAACGCGCAAACATTTCTTTTTTAATCTGGGCACAAGGCCCGGAATTTTTGGGGAGGGAGCCAGTCGATTAGATAGACCCAGTACGCAACTGGTACTTAATTTATCGAATCCGAAAGGATAAAAGACAATTTCGACCTCGATGGAATTCGAACTCAAAACTTAAAGACGGTCAAAATGCCGTTAAGCAGTTTACCCAACGCGCTAACATTTCTTTTCTAATCTGGGCACAAGGCCCGGAATTTGGGGGGAGGGAGCCAGTCGATTAGATCGACCCCAGTACGCAACTGGTACTTAATTTATCGACCCCGAAAGGATGAAAGGCAAATTCGACCTCGGCGGAATTTGAACTCAGAACGTAAAGACAGGCGAAATACCTATTTCGTTATTGCCCACAAGGGGCTAAACATAGAGGGAACAAACAAGAACAGACGAACGGATTAAGTCGATTACATCGACCCCAGTGCGTAACTGGTACTTAATTTATCGACCCCGAAAGGATGAAAGGCAAAGTCGACCTCGGCGGAATTTGAACTCAGAACGTAACGGCAGACGAAATACCGCTAAGCATTTCGCCCGATGGGCTAACGTTTCTGCCAGCTCGCCGCCTTGCTGTCAATACAAAATGTTGGTTTCAAATTTTGACCCAAGCCAACAATTTCGAGGGGCCGGGTAAATCGATTAAGTCCATTCCATTGCGGGCAACTGGTATTTCATCGACCCCCAAAAGTTTGAAAGGTAAAGTAGACCTTGGTGGAATTTGAATTCAGAAGAATTCGTCAAAAGGGACGAAAAGCAGCTTGGCATTTTGTCCGGCTTGCTAACGATTCTACCAGCTTTCTGCCTTAAGCCACGAGAAATAATATTCCTTTTTACTATAGGCACAAGACCTGAAATTTTGGGGTAGGGGTTAGTCGATTACATCGACCCCGGTAACTGGTACTTGTTTTATCGACTCCAAAAGGATGAAAAGCAAAGTCGACCTCGGTGGAATTTGAACTCAGAACGTAAAGCCGGACAAAATGCCGCTAAGCAGGTTACTCGGCATGCTAATGATTCTGCCAGCTCACTGCCCTACTGTCAACACAAAATGTTGGTTTCAAATTTTGACCCAAGGCCAGCAATTTCCAGGAGAAGGTTAAGTCGATTTCATCGACCCCAGTACTTAACTGGTACTTATTTCATCGACCCCGAATAGATGAAAGGCAAAGTTGACCTCGGTGGAATTTGAACTCAGAATTTATAGACCGACGAAATGCCAGAAAGCATTTCACCCAGCCTGCCAACGATTCTGCCAGCTAACCTCACTGCCTTACTGTCAACACTAAAACGAACAATTATATTGCCGATCGCAATATTGAGATTGCTCGATCTGTTGGTAATAACAACCAAATACACTAAAACTAAGGCCTACTATTCAAAAACAGAAAAAAAAACACATAAAGAAAATGTTTTTAGACATACAAGAAGATGGTATAGTCGCGGATGAAACATCTTTCTCCGATAGGTTTTGATTTGGATCTAAACAGGTCAATACTCATCTAATGGATGATTTGAGAGATAACATAAAAAACAAGTTGCAAAACGAATGATAAAATTCAAGAAAAAGGCGAATTAAGAAAATAATAATAATACTTTCTACTACAAACATAAGGTTGAAATTTTAGGGAAAAAGGCTACATTGACCCCGAAAAGATGAAAAGCAAAGTCGATCACAGTGACATTTGAACTCAGTCCATAAAGCCGGATGAAATGCCGTAAAGACTTTTTGTCCAGTGAGCTAACAATTCTACCAGCTCTCCACGTAATAATAAACATTTCTACTATAGGCACAAGGCCTGAAATTTTGCGGGAGGGAATTAGTCGATTACATAGACCCCAGCGTTTCACTTCGAAAGGATGAATGGCAAAGTCGACCCCGCCGGCGTCACCACCTAATAATAATAATAATAATAATAATAATAATAATAATAATAAACCTTTCTACTATAGGCAAAAGGCCTGAAATTTTGGGGTGCATAGGTGGTACTTATTTTATCGAACCCGAATGGATGAAAGGCAAAGTCGACTTCGGCGGAACTTGAACTCAGAACGCAGCAACGGGAGAAATACCGCTAAGCATTTCGACTGGCGTGCTGACGATTCTATTATCTTGCCGCCTTAACAATAATAATAATAATAATAATAATGAGAAGAAGAAGAAGAAGAAATTCTTCTAATGCAGGTAAAGAACTGAAACTGACTGGGTGCGTTAGTCACTACCATTGATCTCATTATTTGAATGGTACTTCAATTTATCGAAGGACTGAAAGGCAATATTGATCACATTGGGAATTGAACTCAGAGTACAAAGCACCGGAATAAACACCACAAGGCATATTTTATAACGCTTTGATGAGTCTGCTAATTCGCCGCTCTATTTATAGTTGTCGATTTAGGCTCAAGGCCAGCCATTTCAGGTGAGTGGATTAGTCAATATCAGTGATACTAGTACTCGATTTGTACTTAATTTAATCGACGTCGGAAGGATGAAAGGCATAGTTGACCTCGACAGTGTTTGAACTCAGAACATAAGGAGTCGAGAAGAAATAACGGAAGGCCTTTTGTTTGACTCTAAAACGATTCAGTTAGATGATGATGATGATGATGACGATGATGATGATGATGATGATGATGATGGTGGTGGTGGTGGTGGTGGTGGTGGTGGAGGTGGTGGTGGTGGTGGTGGTGGTGGTGGTGGTGGTGATGGTGATGCGATGATGATGATGATGATGATGATGGTGGTGGTGGTGCTGCTGCTGGTGGTGGTGGTAATGGTGGTGGTGATGATGATCATGATGATGATGATGATGATGATGATGATGATGAACAGAAATTTGAGAACAGAGTATGGTCGATTATATGAGTCCTAATATTTGATCAGTGCATTATGTTATCAACTCCGATAGGATGAAAGGTAAAATCAACTTTGGCGCAATTTGAAATTTAACTTTGGAAACAACAGCAATGTGAAGACATCTTGAAGTCGATGTATAACTTGGAATAAACTCAGATCCCTTCTGTAGTGTCAACTACAATTTATCTCTAAACATATCTCACAAGAGCATGAATGTGTTCGAGAAAAGAATCAGTTGTAGAGGTTCCCCTATTGTAGATATTGCAATATTGCAGGAATAAATAGGGGGAGAAATATCTACCATTACTGATATTTATATATTCCATAGTTTTGTTGTGTGTTGCAATACCTAAATGGCTATGAATGTGTGTGCGCAGTGTGTCCATGATATATATATATATATATATGGGAGAATTCACGAAAAAAAAGACAAGACAGGTGGTGTAAACAACAAATCGATGTATTAGTATAACGCTTGGGCATAGAGAAACTCTTCAATGTTTCGGGCCTACGCTCTTCAACAGAAAGGAACACAGAAAGAAATAAGGAGAGAAACAATGAGAGAAAAAAATAAAAGAGAGAAAAATATGTGTAGTGGTCAGCGATCTATCATGACGGAAAATATATTCATATATGTATGTGTGCGTGTATAAATGCGCATTTATATATATGCATACATACATACATACATACATACATACATGTATACATATATATATATATATATATATATATATATATATGTATATATACGTGGCACCCCCTTGGTTACGACGACGAGGGTTCCAGTTGATCAGATCAACGGAACAGCCTGCTCGTGAAATTAACATGCAAGTGGCTGAGCACTCCACAGATACGTGTACCCTTAACGTACTTCTCGGGAGAGATTCAGCGTGACACAGAGTGTGAAAAAAATGGCCCTTTGAAATACAGGTACAACAGAAACAGTGAGAGAAACATATGGTGAAAGAGTACAGCAGGGTTTGCCACCCACCCACCTCTGTCGGAGCCTCGTGCAGCTTTAAGTGTTTTCGCTCAATAAACACTTACATCGCCTGGTCTGGGAATCGAAACTGCGATCCTACGACCACGAGTTCGCTGCCTTAACCACTGGGCAATTGCGCCTCCACTCATACAGACACAGACACAGACACACACACACACACACACATACACACACACGCACACATATTTTTTCATACAAAAAAGAACAGACGCTTATCCACTCATACACTCATGCACTCCGTACACACACACTTATATACACACACAATAATGCATTTACACTCATAACTGTACATAAGTATTTATGATATTCATGAACTTATGTATTTTAGAATACACACACACACACTCACACATACACACACACGCACACGTTTCATACATATATATTTGTGTGTGTCTACGTGTGTGCATATGTGTACACCTATATATAAGAATATTTATAAGAGAAAAAGAGACGAGAGAGAAAGAGAGTAAACTTCTTATTAATCTGACATTTTTTCACTGCGATGAAATTGGTTTCAAAAGTTCAAGCTAATACTAATCCTTTTATAATCCTTCCATAATCCTTTATCAGGATAACGACAAAATACATTCCTTTGATTATCAATATTAATCTTTAGTCTAGTCATAAAGAAATTAAAATCTTGTTCAAATGATTCTTTTATGAGGCAATGTTTCTTCTGCGTTTCTGGATGAATGCTAAGGTGGTGCTACAAAAACTGTTGAACGCTCTTATTTCTGTAAATGTTACAGACGTATTCATTGCAAAATATCTTTGTAACTATATACAGCATGCTAGGATATATATATATATATATATATATATATAATAGAGACAGCTGATGAAGGAATATTCCAAGTGGCTTTCCGTTTTCCTATGTGTTCGTTCCGTTGTCTGTAGTTCATTGTTCTAACGTCCTGTACACTGATATGCATATATATACACATGTAGATGTAAGTATGTACATATATGTGTGTATACATGTATATATATTCTTTGTATTATATATATATATATATATATATATATATATATATATATATATATATATATATATATATATATAAATGATACTCTGTCACTCTCTCTCCTTCACTCCTGCTCCCTTGCTCGCGTGGCTCCAAGTGACCATCGGTCATCTTTCTTTCTTTCCGTTGTAGCTGGAGGAAGGAAGACGGGTTCTTATCTGTCTCCTGTCCAAGGTTGATTTACGCGTTCGCCACCACAACCGCGTTTAGACTTAGAAGCCCTTCCTGTCTGTTTTCACTGTCCTGTTTGTTACCAATTTTGACCCTACGCAAAATCTCAAATTTTATTTAGTTTGATTTGCGGGAGCAACTGTTTTATCGAAAGCGTATATAGTTGTTAAATGCTCGAAATACGAGACTAGGCAAACAGCCAACAACTGATGAAGAGTCGTTCTTTATATTGTTTGTTTTGTTTTCCATTTATGTCTTTCGTTGTTCGAAAGAATAGTTAATATTCCATGAACTCGTACTTCGTATTTTTTGTTGTACACGTTTCGTGACGTCCTGTGCCACTTATGCATATATATATATACGTATAGATGTAAGCATGTACATATACATATGTATATATGCATATATATATATATAGATAGATATATATATATATATATATATATATATATATATATATATATATATATATTATTTGTATTATTATATGATTGAACGCCACGCATCCTCTTCGAAGTAAGTTTTATCTTATATATATATATATATATATATCAGAAAAGAAAGTAAATTTCGAACACAGTGTCACCGTGTAAACATCAGAAAGATTGGGCATTTTATCCTTATAAGACGGAAAATTTTCTCAGCAGACTGTTACGTAATTCGAACCCGTAGCCCTCAGGTTTTACTTTCTTGTCTATAAAATATGGAACACATACGACGTTTCCAAAGTTTGTTTCCAAAATGTTGTCGCATTCCAAAAGCTATTGGTTTTAACGTTTAATTTGACGATGGTTGTTGTCAGCCTACCGTTTAGCTTAATGGTAGGGTACTCGACTATTATCTGAGGGACACGGGTTCGAGACCCGTGGCCCTCTACTGATAACATTTTCAGTATTATGAGGGTAAAATACCAAATCTTTCTGCTGCTATACTGTGTTCGAAATTTATTTTCTCGTCGTTAAATTACGAAACACACACGACGTTTCTAAATTTTGTTATATATGTATGTGTGTGTGTGTGTGTGTGTGTGTGTGTGTGTGTATGTATATATATATATATATATATACAGGGGCCTCAATTGTTTGAGGTCATTTGTATGAATTAAAAAGAGGCATTGCTCATCAAAGGAAAGGTGTATTTTAAAACAAATTGGTACAGACAATCTTGAGGATTCTCTTATTATACCTGTTTAAGGAATCTACTGTTTGCATCAATCGCTGCTTCAATCTGGAATCGGAATCGTTGACATGCCCCAATCCGATAATCTTAATCTATTTTTGACATAGTGTTGGTTATGGATGACTTGAGACATTGTATGGTGTCATGGAAGTGTTAACTGACCTCTCTCTCGACTGCGGTCCATATGTAATAGTTCAGTGGATGGAGGTCCGGTTACCTAGGAAGCCATGTGTCCTGGAGAACATGATCATAGAGATTGGCATGCATCTACGCTTGGGTTGTCCTAGACATGTGAAACGGAGCAGAGTCTTGTTGGGGGACGGACGGGCTTCTGTTGCGTACTCTGTCTATACAGCGCGGCACAAATTTCTCCTACACCTGTGTAGACAGGGGCATTGACACTTAAGCCCTGTGAAACAAAGTGAAGAGGCATGACATCTCCCTCGTTTCTGACGACTCCGAAAAACCATCACAGCTACCGAGAACTTAGTATGCATAACCGTTGGAACTTCATTTATATCATCGGTCGTTCGTTCAGTTTACCTTTTGGTCCTCATTAGAAAAAAAACCACGACATTCCAAACACTTGATGTTTTAACTTGTTTAGCAGGCACTTTGCACGGACCAAACAATCCTCTCTTGTCACATCCAGCATAAACTATCCCCTTCACATCACATGCGACTTGTACTGAATATCCCCGCGCACGATTCTTCTGAGGGTGCATTATGAAGTCTTGAGATTCTTTGCAATTTCACTGATTGTCTTAACGAGGCTTTTATCGATTAAATCTTGAACCTTTTCTACAAAGTTCTGCGCTCTGATGGTATAACGATACTGTGCACAGGTTTTGCGTTTAGCTGCTGATGTTGTGTCCCCGTCAATATCTTCCAGCCCCTTTCGAATTTTAGCTACGAAGGATCAGGGAGCGAGCCCTCACTGTATCAATATACTGCGCTTTTAAGTTAACGTTTACAATATGCCTTTTCATTTGTTCAGTCAACCTAATATCTGACTTCGTTTATCTGGACAAAAATAAGTCAGCTAAAAGTAAAAGCACTCAAAAAACTGATACACGCTGCGTGTTCTGTTAACTGCAACCATGCTGGGGCATCACCTTGAACGGTTTAGTCTTACCAATTGACCGTAGTACATTTTTAAAGTTTGCTACTTATTCTATTAATCTCGTGGAACTGTTGAATTACAGAAACGTAAACAAAACAACACGGGATGGTGGGGAGACAAATGCAATGACATACACACACATACACACACATACAAACATATATATATATATACACACACATACAAACATATATATATGTATATATATATATATATATATATATATATATATATATATATATATATATATATATATATATATATATGAGGGACGACCGAAAAGTGTATAAGGGGACCAAGAACCTCCCATGAAATGTGATCAAATGAGGTTTATTTCTCAGCATAGCACCCCACACCATCCTTGCAGTTCACACACTTTCCCCACCAATCTTCTAGTGCTTCGATGCCATTGCTAAAGAAGTTTTCATCTTATTGGTCAAAAAAATCCCTACAATCATACTCAAACACAAACAGGTATAGCCACACACAACCAAACATACAAACAATCCAATTCACATTCATTCATTCACATACACTATCGTACTCATACTCACGATCACACACACGCACACACACACTCGTGAGCGCACACACATACACATACACATACGCACACATTCAAATACACACACAGTCATACTGACAAACGCGAGGATACATTGACTCATTAGTTCGAGAAAATAGAGAAAAATAAAGTCTAAAGCAAACAGGTAAATGCACATGTGCACCTGTATAGTTATACACACGCACACACAAACACACATATAATTACAAGCAATCATATACACAATATAAGAACTAAAAAATATATAGATTAAACAAGCCAAGAGTAAGATAATGTTTAGTTTATTTCAAGTGCAATGTTCATTGTCTTACTTATAAAACTGTGATGATATAATATTTCAGAAGTAAGTTTAATTAAACACGAATTACTATGTATTAAGAAAGGAGAAGCGTTAGCGTAAAAAGACGGTTGTTGTGGTGTTAATGGTGGTGGTAGTGGTGGTGGTGGTGAAGCTGCATTTTGTTTATTGAATGCAGGTGGACAAACCTGTTGGATGGATTGAGAAAAGTGTGCACACACGAACACATACACATACTCACACAAGCGCACTTATTAAGATACACACTCACGTATCCACCACGGGCGTGCGTGCACAGACAGAGGCGAATATAAACATTGACCTGAGAAAGTTGTTTTTTTTTCTTATCAATTTAAAACTAGGTATTCCCAATGTAGTAAGTAAGTCCCCGTTGCCCATATTACGAATATTGTGCATGGGAAAGGCAAAAACTATTACAAATGTGCTCCAGTGTCGTCGCGGGCGAACATAGAAAGGATGCAAGAAATTTCGCCAGACGTGCTAACAGGTCGTAAATTTTGTGTAGAAGAGAAATCACACAGTTAGCTTCGATTCATATTTGTCAAAGATGATGTAAAAGTGGTTTCGTCTGCGTAAGATAATTTTAATGACATTTTATCAATATTTTGTTACACCCATTGTTAATGAGCATATTTTTCCAGTAGTTTAAAGATTAACGAATATTGTAGCTACATATGATGTGGTATGTCGTTGGCAAGGAGGATTAAATTACGTAATTTTCTGCTTTTCTAGATTTGCTGTTTCTATGAGAGTGGAATGTCATCTTCTAATATATCTAATTTTATCAGTAAACCCGCCATGTTGTAATGTAGTATAATGCTCAGAGACATCGTGTATATTTATCTGAAATTATTATTGTTACTTCCGGTCCAGATGTCGTATACTAATGCATTAGCTGAAAGCTGACAGCCGCCATTTTCTATAAATGTGGTCACGTTCACACTCGTAATCTCGAATACTGAAGTTTAATATTTGAGACAAATAAAACGATTTGATTCTAGGCTACTGTTTTTCGTTACAATTTGAAAAGCAATTTTCACAATTTTTACCAGAAAAATACTCTGGACGTGTCTCTTTACAGTGAAATACAACACAGCAGTAACAGTTTTGCAAAAAAAAATTTTCAACCACATCGATTTGCTGGTATTTCATTAGATCAGAGTACAGTGTGAACACATTTTAAATTTCCTTTCTAAATTTTCTTACTGTATTACCTGCACAAGAAAGACTCAGCTCACTATCCTCATATCATGTCACTTCAATCTTAAGCCATACCAATGAGTGCAAGGACTTCAACACTGCAAAGTGTTCTCTACAGCCCTCCATTCACGTTATTCGAAAACGACTGAAAACAATGTTTTGCAGTCAAGAAACTAGTATTAAATCTAATGTCCAAATTTTAGGCTGTAACTCTTTCATTTATATAAGGAGGAAAGTATTAGAGACTCATTATTTTCAAGATCTCATCTGACCATATTGCACAAAGATACTCAGAGAACTCTTCGTCGAATTAGGAACTGGCTATCACTCATGCTTATTCTCTAGAAGTTCTTCAGAGAAATGCACAGACTTACCAAGAATCTTTTCTCAATGCTTCATATGAAATTGTATGATGTGGTAAAATTTAAAATTATTCTTTATTTTTGCAGGATTCTAATTTTTTACGGAAATATGAAGTGGTTGAAAGAAAGGTTTTGTGGGACCCAGAGTGATTGAACCCAACCAGCTGTAGCTAATGATGTTCCAGCTCTAGAAAATCAGAATCCTGTACAAGAATTCTCGATGTTGTCTAGGGAACGGTCATTCGGAACTGAGCAGATACATGGCTACAAGCGTTTTCTCGGACATTGCATAGCTATGACTAAATGTTCCGATATGTATCCCATACTACGAGCGTATTTTGAAAGAACATAATTTGTCTGCATTTTCTAGCATGTCGAATGGTCGCGTTGACTCGTTTTTAACAAGAGCAGTAATGAGGGTTTTGATTCTATTCCTAATCAATATGTTTCCATTAATCAGCAAGGCCAATGACATAAGTATCTTTCCAGCAATCGATAGTTCAAGAAAAAATGAAGACATGTAACAAGATCCTGATACAACAGAGAATGGTCATTAAAATAGCATCAAATTTAATGTAATATCAGATCTAATATCAAGTTGGGATTTAATAAATTTCAAATTCTTGACTGTTAAACTTAAATTATCCCAATACAAAATAGATAGATAAATAAATAGAAATAAAACAGACATTGCAAATGTAGTGGCAGTAACCCTTTGCATCTGATGTACCTATAAATATGACATCTAAGTAATGTGACTCCTATCACAGACCTGGGACGTTCAAAGCCTTATTAGTGAAATTTGGCTGACGGAAACATGTCGGAAGGACCTTTGTTTTATAGTTTAATAGACTTAATTTAATCCATTGCCCAGTTCAATATTACCACTTGATTTTTAGATGCCCCACTTTGTACCATGCATTGAAGCAAGGGTCTTTGGTTTTATGATAAAAATCCCCCTTCCTCTCATCAGTCTTTGAAACAACGAAAAATACTATTGGAGCTACCATTTCCTCTTATAGTATGTAGTTACCTCTTCCACAACATTCTAACCAAAACACCGTTGGTTTTTCCTTTTCTTTTTTTTTTTGTCATCTGTTGTGAGTTTCAGTCACCAAACCTAGTATTGAACATTTCTCCTGACGATCCCACCATTAGAATTTCTCCTCGTGTCAATATTGACTTATTATTGTGAACAGATGTGGATATTCTAACACAGTATCATCAGTATCAATGTTACCAGTCTAACTTGACCTGCGAAGGGCCAATACCTTTCTTCCTACTCCTTTGTCTTACTACACTGTATCTGCTCTAGCCAGAGGTCATGAGTCTACCTAAATATAAATAAAATACAAAAGATTAAATCTCTAGAACAAAGCAGTAACTCTCGTAAATAACTTTACCAGCGGCATAATAACACCCTCCTAAACTCCAAATTAATATACCATATAACACTGTAATTGGTAGAATCTGCTTTGATCAACTTCTTCATTATAGATAACATTGGTGTTCAAGGAATTTTATCTAATGAAATAATTAGCATTTAATGATTATTATCAAGTTAAATAGACCACTTTTAAACCAACACAACATACTAACATTAACGGATTACATTTAGTTTAGATTAAAGTCATGAACAATGTTCTTCAAGAAGTTCTCCAAGGCCCTGTTTCTGTACTTAAATGATCCGGGGGAAAAGGCTGCAAACAGTAAAACTAAAATTGTTACTGACAATTGAAATCCCTCTTCTCCCAAACAGTGTGAAGCAGATCATTTCCTAATCCAGTTTGATATGAAATTTGAACACAACATGAAGGCATATGAGTGAAATAAAACTACTCCTGTTTAGTAGATGAGGGTAAAACTTAAACAACTTTTGATTTTTCTACAGCACATTCTGTAGATTATTAGATGGCATCGAAAATAAAAGTGTTATTGCACTTAAAAATCTAGACAGGTGCAGGCATGGGTTCAGTCACACTACGCGGCACTTTTGACCAGGTACGTTTCTTTTACAATTGTACCCGAGCTGAATAATACCTTGTGAAGAAGCCCGTAGTATATATATATATATATATATATATATATATATATATATATATATATATATATATATATATATATATATATATATATATATATATATATATATATATATATATATATATTTATTTATTTATATATATATACAAAGAAAACTTAAAAAGTAACTAGTAGTGACTTCGTTTGAAAATGGGCAAAATTTGGCATCGTCGTGTTATCAAGCACCGACAGAAAAAGGGATTAGCCCCCAAAGCCATTCATGCTGGTATAGCTGCTAGATTATGGGATTACGCTCCAGCTTTATCAACAGTACAAAAGTGAGCAGTTGAACTTAGGAGGGGAAGAAAGAGTCTTGAAGATGACCTGAGGTCTGGACGTCCTGCAACTGCCACCACCGAGGAAAACATTGTGTTCACCACATGGTATTAGTGGCAGAGTTAAGAGTATTCTGCGGGATTAATTTGGCATGACAAAGGTATTTCTTTAGTGAGTGCTACGTCTTCCGACACCTGGTCAAGAAGCGCACCAGGCTGATCACAACACGGGCGGAAATCTGATATTGTTTCAGGCAGATCAAGCTGGTTTCCTCGAACGCTTCCTAACCTATTGTGAATGTTGGGTTGATCACTTTGAGCCGGAGACAGCCAGAAAGACTATCCGGTGAAAACACCCCTGCTCTACAGAAGACTAAGGTCGTTTTATCTGCACGGAAGGTGATGGTCTCTTCAAAAGGGTCACACCAACAACGGAGAATCATATAACTTGTAACTGAGACAGTTACAAAAGACTATCAAGACCAAACGACCAGAAAAAACTACGGAAAGGGGTATTATTTCATCAGGACAATGCAGCATCACACAAGTCCTTGGTTTCAATGTCTGCTGTGTGAATGTGGCTTTGAACTGGTTGGTCAGCCCCCCTATTCTCCTGATTTGGCCCCGTCTGACTATCACTTGTTACCCAACAACAACAAAAAATACTTGGGAACAAGCCTCTTTGTGATGATGACGTCTTATCTGTTGTTGAAGACTTCTTCGACAGACAGGATGAAAGTTTCTTCACCAATGGGACCGATGCACTGCAACACAGATGGAAGAAGAGTGTGAACTACAAGTTGAGAAGTAAAGCTTGTTTGATCACATGCCATGAGAGTACCTTGGTCAGCCTACACACTTCTCAGCCGGCTCTCGAATATATATATATATATATATATATATATATATATATATATATATATATATATATATATATATATATATATATATATATATATATATATCCATCTTCTTCCCCACTATTCCAGGAAGGGTCGTGGTGGTAGAGTACCCAGGCACGTCCTCTATTGGGCTATGAGAAGCAAACTTCTCTACACTTTCCTGGTGGGTTGCCACGCTGCACCAATTGAGACCATGGATGTTATCCAACTATCTCGTTCTTCATTTACCCCGAGGTATTCTACCTGCTGGCTCGGCTTGGAGAATCCAACTTCAGATTTTTTTCCTGCGACATTCTCAATCATATGGCCGTAGTACAAGAGTTGTGATCTTTCAATATCGAGAAGTAACGGCTCGACCGGGAAAGAGCTCTGATCTCTAAGCTACGCATCTTGTCGAACAACGTTCCTTTTGAGATTTTCCGAATGAGCTCTATTTTAGCCACTTGTTTTCGCCATTTTACTCTTTAAGTCAGGACCCAACACTCATTACTGTATGTATGTATGTATGTATGTATGTATGTATGTATTACATACACGCATGCTCACGCACACACGCATATAGTGGGAGCACCTCTTCGACATAAATGGACCGCGGTAGAATTGGAAGATGCCGAAACGAGAGCAAAGCAGATAATTGCAACTGTTCTTAACTGTGTCACACTGATCGTGTGATCTCTGACGAGCGTAGAAATCGGAGTAGGAACAGTGTTAGACTGTCGCAGGCACGCATGGACCCACAACACAACAACGACATCAGATACTTTTAAATGTCTACTATTTGTTTAGTTTTTTTTTGTTGTTTTTTTTGTGTGAAACAGATTGTTGTCAATCAAGTGTGCACAAACCTGCAGTCAACTGTCAAATACTTCCGGCGACCCAACATTTTTGGGATAACGAGATACCTCACAATCATCATGCTTTACATTGGAATATCTTTCTTCAAGACATATGTTATGACAAGAACTGGATGTGCAGAATACGCTTATTCACCATCGTGAGTTTTTCTTTGCACACACGTGTGCATATAAATACATACGTATATATTTATATATAAATTCATGTATATATATATATATATATATATATATATATATATATATATATATATATATATATATATATATATATATATATATACATATGCATATACATATACATGCATACATATATATGTGTGTGTGTGTACTTATATATATATATATATATATATATATATATACTTATATATGCATGCACACAAATTCAGATATTTCGAATCTTTCACTTTTGACATTACTTAATAGTGAATTGAATTAAATCATAATACTCAATACTCTCCACAAAAGACACACAGACATTCAGTTCTATCCATTCTCCTGTCCTTCTCTTCATTTTCTTCTTCCTCTCATTTTCTTCTCCGTTTAATACAAATTGTTTACTTAATGGATTTTTTATATTGAATTATCTATGAAGCTTCATCAAAGTGTAATAGAAAATATTTTATTCATTCCAGAATAACCCATTCCATTCTAGAGATATCAAGTTTTTAACCTTTGACAGAAGCAGAAAATTGGGGAAGAAATGCGTTTCAAAATTATATAAATATGTCATATTTTACTTTTAGAAAATATTGTAAGTTTGACACATACTTTAACTATCACAGCAGAAGGAAAAAAAATTAGAAATATAAATGGCTTCTATTAACATATGTATGGATAGTTTAAAAAACGTAAGCATGTTGGTGTTTTAAAATTAGGCTTATGTTTATGCATTCATATACAAGAACGTGCATACATGCATAGAGTCACACATACATGCATGTACATACATATATCTATCTATCTATCTATCTATCTATCTATCTATCTATCTATCTATCTATCTATCTATCTATCTACATATATATATATATATATATATATCTATATATATATATATATATATATATACACTATCATATATATTATATATTATATATATAATATATATGTGTGTGTGTATAGATAGATATACATATATACACACATATATATAGGAATATACGTATATCTATATATATACACACATATATATAGGAATATACGTATATCTATATATATACATACATATATATATATATATATATATATATATATACATATATATATATATATATATATATATATATATATATATATATATATATATATACATATATATATATATATATATATATATATATATATATATATATATATATACATATATATATATGTGGTATATTGAGAAAATATATTCTTGTTATATATATTATGTAATATGTAAAATATACATATTATATATGTCTATTATATATATATACATATATATGAATGTATATTTATGTACATATGTGTGTGTGTATGTATTTACAAGTATAATATACATGCTATACACTCAAACACACACACATATATATATGCATGTTTGCATCTATATGTATCTAAGTATATCTATATGTATATATGTATGTGTATATATATATATATATATATATATATATATATATATATATATATATATATATATGGGGGGGTGTATGCATGTATGCATACGTGTGTGTGTGTGTGTGTGTTTGTGTGTGTGTGTCTGTGTGTGTGTCTGTGTGTGTGTGAGGGCGCATGGCCTATTGCTCAGGGTGCTGGACTTACGAGCGCTAGATCGTGGTTTCAGTTCATAGACCGGGTGGTGCGTTTTGTTCTTGAGGAAAACACTTCCACTCACGTTGCACTGCGATCACTTCCACACCTGACGGGTGGTACACAGTGCACCTATTCAACGTCAGTTTGATGGAGGTGGAGGGAGAGCTAATGTACAGCACATACGTTTGATCACTATAAACAAATCCTTTGTGCAGTTTGCTCGGTAAAACAGCTGAATGCCCATACGTCGTCTTCGACGGGAGAGTCTACCATATACGTGTGTGTGTGCGTGCGTGCGTATGTATGTGTATGAGAAATGAATGCTTCAAAATTACAACAAAAATGTTTTGTTGAAATTGTTTAGCAGAGAGCTCATCATAGGCGTAGGAGTGGTTGTGTGGTAAGTAAATCCTGGGGCCAACCAAAGCCTTGTGGGTGGATTTGATAGACGGAAACTGAAAGAAGTCTGTCGTATATATGTATATATATATATGTGTGTGTGTGTGTGTGTGTGTGTGTGTGTGTGTGTGTGTGTGTGTGTGTGTGTGTGTGTGTGTGTGTTGTGTGTGTCTGTTTGTCCCCCAACATCGCTTGACAACCGATGCTGGTGTGTTTACGTCCCCGTAACTTAATGGTTCGGCAAAAGAGACCGATAGAATAAGTACTAGGCTTACAAAGATTAAGTCCTGGGGTTGATTTGCTCGACTAAAAAAGGCGGTGCTCCAGCATGGCCGCAGTTAAAATGACTGAAACAAGTAAAAGAGTAAAAGAGTAAAGAGGGAGCTCATCATAAATGAGGGGAAAAACTACAGATTTAGTCTAATAATACAATGCTATATGATTACAGCTAATGTGAAGAGGCAGCTGAAAATCAAGCAATGTGCTTCAGTAAATATACAATATATACAAAATCTTTTACGAGCAGTATCACGTTTCCTGCAGAGGAGCCTTATAATTACAAGATTCACAATGCCTTCATCAGCGGGGCTGCAAAGAGACTCCTAACGAGATTTGTACGAATATATCTATCTTAATGTAGAAACCAGTGATAAGCAACAGTGTAAGCAACAAAGCACAAATTCTGTCCAACTCTATTGGTTTACATTCGATATATTATGCGTTTGCTATAACAAATAAGTACAGTGATGCTTCGATATACGAGTAAATTGGTTCCCGGAGATGGCGCCTAAAGCGAAAACTCGTAAAGCAGAGCAATAATTTATCATAGAAGCAATGAACTTTTATGCCGTCATTTTACTCCGTCGCTGTGTAGACGCGTCAGGGCCGGTGTTGCCACATGTTGCGACGATCCCACACACATAAAATGGCCGTTTAAGCTTTTTATATTTATTATAAAATAAAACTCTTAAACCCGGGGTCTCGTAAAGAGAGTCCTCGTAAAGTGAGGTATTACTGTATATTAATTCGTTGAAATTACAAAATATTTATTCTTGTAAATATAATCATCTAGTTATTTCTAAAATGATTCATAACAATCCTTAATTAATTCTAATTACGTGGATTCGATCAACTTTCGCTTGTGTAAAATTTTTTTATAAAATAAATGTAAATTGCATATATCTTTGACGATATTTCAACTATTTCTGTATGTCAATGGTTTTTACACAGTAAAATCTTCATACAATTCAGTTTGCAGTTTCACTGACGAAGGAATCGCATGTCCATATATTTTTATTAATGAGTGACTGCCAGAAACATGATTGTGTCCAGGGAAAATATAAAATTTATAATGCGATTATTTTAGTAAACAGCAAACTTAGGTTTTCTAGTATTTTTTGTTTGCGCTATCGAAATATTATATGTAAATATTTTTCGAAGTTTATTCTTTTCTTTTCGTTTTATTTTATGCTTTTTTCTACGTCCCACTTAGAACAACAGATATTCTTTTTTATATACTTACTAAGTATTTATTTCTATGAATAATGAAACAGCTTTTTTTTTTTTGTAATGATTTTAATTTCCATTTATTAATATCAATTTCAGTGATTCGAGTATTGGTGTAAAGACTTCTAAAAAGAAAATAGGCGTATTTGTTGCCTTGATGCTACGACTACTCCCGCGTATGGAAGTTTCCTACAACCTCCTCGAATTTCTCATACGACGCTTTGTAAACCCGCTGATGAAGGCATCACGTATTTTCATAGAGTTTGAACATCTCACAGGTAAAAACACTATCGTACCCATAGAATTAATAGAATTGTTATATATGTATTTTAATATATGCCTTGGTTATGTTTTCGAGTATCTCTTCGCTTGAGCTGACGCATTTACGTACATACGTACAAACATGCTATATATAAATGCACATACACAAATATATGCATGTATAAATGTATATATATATAAATGTATGTATGCATATGTATATATTTGTGCGTATATATATATGTGTGTACATTTATATATATGCACATGTATATATGTTTATATATATGCATGTATATATATATATATGTCTATATATGTATATATATATATATGCATATATGTATATATGTGTATATATATGTATATGTATGTTTATATATATGTATGTATACATATATATATATGCATATATATTTGTGTGTATATATATATATATATATATATATATATATATATTTGTCTTTGTCTATGAGTGTGTGTATGTATACATATATATAAATATAATTTATATTTATATATATATATAGAAATACACATACTCACACATACACACATGTATACACACATATATATAAGTTATATATATATGTATTTTACTGCGTTTTTCTTTATATATTTTCGTCACAATTCTTTAGTAGTATTTTTTTTATTCTATCTTATCAGATTCTTGTTATAGTCTTTTTTTTTTACCATTTTCTATTTTGTTTCCTCCTTTATTTTATTTTTCTTTTCCCTTTTACCCTTGTTTTACAATATTTTTTCCTGTTTTCTTCAAAGTTAAGCAATTATTTACGAAATCATATTCTCAATAAGATAGACATGAAACAAAACTCTACGAAAATGCAATTACATTTGTGGAGGGAAAATGAAATTCACAAATGTCCTTCCTTCATTTAGCGCCATTCGATAACGGTGAAATGGAATATAACCGAAACGAAAACTAAAGCTATAAGTGTACATACATACATACATACATACATACATACATACATACATACATACATACATACCTACATACATACATACATAAATACATACATACTTATATATAGGTACGTAGGTATGATAATGCAAAAAATAATGAGAGAAGTAAAACAAATAGATAAAAATATTTCTCCACCAGGAAAGAAAAATATCTAAAACAGCCACAAATACACATAAAAGTCCCTTGCATCTATGTGTGTGCTTTTAAACACACACACACACACACACACACACACACACACACACACACACACACACACACATATATATATATATATATATATATATATATATATATAAGCGTACATACATATTAATGTATGTACACATATAAATTACATATTTAAAGCACATTTATACGCATACCTCTAAACACGCATTTGCACACACACGCATACATACATGCATACATACATACATACATACATACATGCACGTAGAATCAAACAATCCCACCCTCCAAGCGCACTCACACACACACGCACATGCGCACACACACACACACACACACACACACACACACGTAGATATAATAAACTAGATAAAAACTAAGATAAGACATAAAAGTATATAAAAAGAAAATGAAAGAAAAAAAAAAGGAAGGCTATAGAAGAAGAGATAATAGGAAAGAAAGGACGACGACAACGATTATGCTAATGATGATGCTGATGATGATGATGATGATGATGATGATGATGATGATGATGACGACGATGATGATGATGATGATGATGAGACAAGGGAAATGATAGTAACGACTGTAGTAACATTAGACTGGAGGATGTGTGAAGAGTTTTACAAGCGTTATTTAAGTATAAAATAGAGAAAATGTATCAAATTACTCAAGTGTAGTTTCTTTTGAGAGATTTTATTCTTTTCAGGTGATGTAAAGATGGGAGAGCGCCCTCTCTCCTCCCTCAACCTTCATCACCGCCACCACCACCACCACCGACGACAACACCGTGCCACCACATCCACCACATTATGATACTACAACACTTCACTATTCACCCACACAACACCTCCGTTCTCTGGAATTCTGGGGGTTTGTAGGGACAACCTTAGTACCATCTACACACACACACAAGCACACACACACACACACACACACACAAGCACACACACACACACACACATATATATACATAGACAATACACATATATATTCTATATGTACTTCCATACTTATATACATATATACATGCAAGGATACGACGCGTGCGTGTGGGCACACATTTATATATACATGCATATTCCTACGTATATGTGTATGTGTACACATATATATGCATATACATATGTATGTTTGTATAAATTTCGAAATCGGGAGTAATAAACAATCGACAACTGAAGAGGAATTAGACTTCTTTTGGTATTTTGTCCCATACTAGTCTCTCGTTATGTGTTTACGTATTTTTCACTCGTTGTTGATGCCCTGTTCTTATTGGGTATTTTTTGGTACTTTGTCCTGTACTTATCTCTTGTGTGTTACGTGTTTTCGCTCATTGGTGATGTCCTGTACTTAATGTGTATTTTTTTAATTTATTTATTATCGAACCCCACGCAGCCTTATCCGCAGTAAGTTCATACATTTATTTATAATTTCTGCGACTCCACACTCTGTTTCCTTTCTTTCTCTATATCCCTCTATAATCCTCTGTATTTTCCGTTTCTCTCCCTCGTTCTTTGCTGTCCCTTGTCTTTCTTCCACTCCCTACTATCTTTTGTTTCTTCTCTCTTCTCATAACTCCCTTTGTTTCTTTCCTTCACCTTCTCTCTTGTCCCCCTTCCCCTCTGCTTGTTTGCTCACACGTGACTACTGGCCATTTCTCTCACCTCTGTTTTTTTTTTGGGTGGGGGCGCTACGTCCAGCGAGTTGGACCTCATTTCTCTCGCCTCCGACATTTTTTCTCTTCTACTATTTTCTTCTCTTCTATTTAATCTATACCCTTTCAAAATTTTTCCCAGATATTACCCATTGCATCGTTGGATGTGATTTTTCAGAAGGGTTTCATTCTGCCCTAAACTTATCAAATTAATGTCACAGCTCTAAATATCCTAACTTAATAAATACTTATTAGATCAGATAGATAGATAGATAGATAGATAGATAGATAGATAGATAGATAGATAGATAGATAGATAGATAGATAGATAGACAGACAAACAGACAGACAGACAGACAGACAGACAGACATACAGACAGACAGACATACAAACAGACAGACAGACAGACAGACAGACAGACAGACAGATAGATAGATAGATAGATAGATAGATAGATAGATAGATAGATAGATAATGCTAATAAAATAACGTGAACAGGATAAATTTTCCATACATTGCAGAAAAATACGTTACCGGCCAGCTATACTTACATGTAGGGTCAGTTGAGCACCGTCTACGAGAAAAATAACACCATGACGCAATTCACTCTGCCAGAAATTTGGAAAAGACATGCTGTACAGCTTGGCATTGGAACTTACAATTCAAACATTTCGGAGTGTTTGGTTGTCAATCTGAGGACAATGCAATCTGAAGACATGTACCGAGAGCGATAAAAATCAAACATCTGGTCAACATCATGGTGTTTGGAGCGATCACTAGTGATGGCAACGTTATCCCTCCATTCATTTTCCCACACAGTCTCAGACTCAACACGGGGGATTACATCAAGTACCTGGTGGAGGTACTGCTGCCCTGGGTCAAGAAAGTGGCTGCTGGAAGACCTTGTATCTGGCAACAGTATTCTGTTGATTCCGCACAAGCAGAACCCCATGTTGGCTGTCAGACAATTTCCTGGACCACATCACCCCTAACATCTGGCCACCTAACTCCCCAGACTGCTACCCCCTTGATTATTATGTGTGGGGCGCAGTTGAGGGAGAGACCAACAAAACTCCTTGTAACACTAAAGATGAACTAAAGGCAAGTATTATGGCAGCATTCACAAACTTAAATAAGGAAACTGTCCAGAAGAGTTGCAGGAGATTGCGAAGTCGTCTGAAGGTCGTGGTTGAAGCCAATGGCGATTTTATTGAATAAATTTACTCTTTAGTATTTCAAGACATTTTTATGTAATTTTGGTAAATAAATGTTAAAATGAGATGTCAGTGTTGTTTTCATTTTTGTGTAATTTAGACGACAGTTTATTCACCGCACCCTCTATATATATGCCTCACTGTAAAATAATGCCCATGGGTTTTCTTTTTTCTTTTTTTATTTGGCAGTTTGAAATCAGGAACGATCAGACTGGAAGCGCTGTCCCTAACTGATCTTCATGTGGCGCTCACATCACTATCCCTGATCTCAATGTTATTTACCGTTTTTTAATAAACTTTGTCTGGAAATCTACAGATGTGGTGAGCAAATCCAGATTAGCTATAACAGCACCAAAACTGTTCGGTTCGCATTTCAGATCAAACCGCTTACATGACTCTCGCGAGACATTTTT
>NC_142937.1:40871588-40874088 GCF_046866305.1 Octopus bimaculoides
TCAACATCATTGTCATCATCATCATCACCATCATCACCATCATCATCATCACCATCATCATCATCATGATCATCGTCATCATCATCATCATCATCATCATCATCATCATCAACTATAACAATAACAACAACAATAACAGTGAGCTAATGTAAGACCTAAAAATAGCTCCATATATCCCTCAAATTCCACTTAGCTGTTTTAATAAATGGTCGAACACATTGCATAATGTTGTCCTGTTACACCAAAAGGACGGGATGACCTATACTAGAATATCATCGATAATAAGTCTTCTCTTGTCTGAGCTGGCTTGTAGCTAAACAACAACTAATGCCAATACAATATTACACCAAGAGCTCTACCCTAACAGCACGAACAATAACATTACTACTCCCACGCTCAACATTGCTACCATTTCTCCCAGTGCGTCCATCCCTACGACCACGGCTTCACCCCATCAACCCACACGAACACACTCTCTCTCCCTCCCCCTGCGCCCTCTTTCTCTCTCTCTCTCTCTCTCTCTTTATATATATACATGTAAAGAAAGACAAGAAATACAGAATGATAGGGAAGAACATGAATGTAGATTAAGAGGAAAGAATGTGTAGTGAAAACGCTGTTACTTGAAGAAGAACAGTTGTCCGAAACGTTTGAAGCTCTGCCCCACAAACAACACACCAGCTTGAATATTTTTACTTTGATACCAATAAATACAGTTCTTGCCAATATAGACTACCACCAGTCAGGCGTTTTGCGTTCAGTTTTTTTTAAATATTGATTGAGAAATCGAGAGAACGAGGGATGAACATGACTAGGAAGGAGTGTGTGTGTGTGTGTGTGTGTGTGTGTGTGTGTGTGTGTGTGTGTGTGTGTGTGTGTTAGGAAATATATAGAGATAGATACATAAATTCATAGAGAAAACGGGAAAAAGAGACAAAGAGGGGGTGACAAAACAATAACATGAAGGAAAAAAAAATAAAATCAAACAACAAATATTTAAATGCCAAAAAGAAAATTTCAGAGTTTGCATTTGTATTTGTATGTATGTGTATGCGTCAATACATGTGTGTGTGTGTGTGTATTCATATATATACATATATATATATATATATATATATATATATATATATATATATATATATATATATATATATACATATACATATACATATCTCTGTGTGCGTGTGCGTCTGTCTGCGAGTGTGTGTATGCGTAAATGAATCTCTGTGTGTGTGTGTGTGTGTGTGTGTCTGAAAGAAGCAGCGTAAACAAAAGCAAAGTAAAAAAACAGTGGCACAATAAATATATAAATGCAGAAAAGAAAATAAGAAGAAAACTTAATTGAATTCTGTGTGAGAGAAGTCTGCTGGCATATCATATAGCTAGATAAAATGGTAAATGGAATTTGAGATGTATCACAGTCTTCACACCAACATTTCTGTGGAATCATTAATGCGTGTATGTATGTATTCATGGGTACATATATGTCTGTTTATTTCTATAAATACTCACACTCACACACACACACACACACACACACACACACACATAATCACACACGCAAGCAGATATATAAGTAAATTTATAAAACATAAATGTATATTTGTGTCCGTGTGTATATGTGTTCATATTCATACATACACAAACGTGTATACATATATACATACATATATACAAATATATATATATATAAGCAAATTTATAATGCATAGAGATGTATACGTGTATGTGGGTGCGTGTCTATATATATATATGTATATATATATATATATATATATATATATATATATATATATATATATATATATATATATATATATATATTTATATATATATATATATACATATATATACACACATATATATATATATTCCTTAATTTTATATATATATTCATACGTGAGAACAGGACATAGATAGATAGATAGATAGATAGATAGATAGATAGATAGATAGATAGATAGATAGATAGATGGATAGATAAATTAATGTGCATGTATGGTCATTTGTTTTATAACTATTAATAAATGTGTGTATGTGTGTGAGAAGTTCAGTGTATGTGACTACATATGTGATTCCATATCAAAGCGTGTATGTGTTGGAATGTATGTGGAAGTGGGGAAGTGTGCACGCCAGGTAGAGTTGGTTCTATATTTTTATAGGTGAACTAGTATGTTGGTTAACTTGAGTAAATTAAATGAGTGTTATGTTATGTTGCTTGCATGGGTGTGTGCTGTCTGTGCGTTTGTAAGCACGCGTGTGAGTGTGTGTGCGTGAGTGTGTGTGTGTTTGAGTGTGTGTGTGTGTGAGTGTGTGTGTGTGTGTTTGTGAATATGTGCGTAGGCATGTATGTGTATGTGTATGTGTATGTGTATATGCGTGTTTGCATCTGTATTTTTATAGGATTGTGTAAACTGTAGCTCCGGGTGCAGAAAAAATAGAATTTGATGGGGTGTGGGGCAGATAACTGATATGGTGAAGAGAACAGAAGAATAATGCT
>NC_142937.1:40876588-40886588 GCF_046866305.1 Octopus bimaculoides
ACTCAATCAGAAAACAGGATTTGTAAGCAAAAACATGTCAACGAATTTTTTTTTTTTTTTTTAAATGAGAGGAAAAACATTACAACGGCGAAAGTTGTAAGAAGTTTTAATAAGTTTTAATAAAATCATGTGAAACGGTTGAACAGGTATGTAAATAATTTATATTAAGATATATAGATGCTTTGATATTGCATTGCTTGTAATGTAAAAAGAGAGAAAGAGGGTAAGAAGCAAGCGTAAGAGATATACATGTACAGACTGAGAGTGAAAAGGGGTATGGTAAATATATGTAGAGGGGAAAAACGTAAAAAAAAATGTAAAAGATTGATAGATAGGTGGAGAGCGACAGATTTGGTGATCTAAATGTTGAGTTATTTCTCGTAGAAAATTGTATTTTTTTTTAATGCAAATTAACGGAAACTTTCCCGTTGGAAAATTAAAACCGTTTTTCTCCAGGATGCAATATTTCGGAGCCTTTCTGTGACATACCTATATGCATACATATACACACTCTCATTGTAGTATATATATATATATATATATATATATATATATATATATATATATATATATACACGCATACACACATGTGTATGGATGTACATGTATGTCTAGACACACATGAATCCACACACACATATTTATGTACATGTACATATATACATGTATATATATATATATATATATATATATATATATATATATATATATATATATATATATATATATATATATATATATATATATAATAAAATACTATAAAACATTAAATATATCATAATATAGGTGGTCGTTACCAATGAAAAGCTAAAGGCATCTTAATAAGCAAGGGTACAAATTAATACCGGCATTACGAGAAATAAGAGTCAAAAACGAGTCGAATGGCCACACAAAGCACTAACCGCATGAATTCGTGAAAAGCGAGAGATCGAGCTAAAGCACCTTTCTATGGTGAGATAAACTCACAAACTGAACTAAACAGATATATCCTTACTACGTGATTTCAAACTCTGATCATTATAATCTTAGTTCTCATCAGCGAGATCTTCTGATGAGAACTAAGATTATAATGATCAGAGTTTGAAATCACGTATTAAGGATATATCTATTTACTTCAGTTTACTATCAGCGAGATCTTCTGATGAAGACCTCGCTGATAGTCCGGATTAAAAGGATAGCTCGCCTCTTTCAACTCATGAGAAAAACCGTTGAAAGCTAGCTCTAGTTCAAACGGTCGAAGTGTATAGTATAAATACAATAAAATACTATGATATATTAAATATATTATAATAGTGTCAATTAAAACCTAATGGCATGTTGATAAAGAAAAAATCAAAAACGATTCGAGTAGCCACACAAAGCATTAACCTCATGAACTGACGAGCGGCGATGCTCAACGAACGAGATCCCACGCGATTCTCCTGATGTTGATTTCGCTATCGCCTGGACGGCGGACTCTTTAAACTTGACTGTCCGAGATCCAAAACTCCAATCGCTTTAGGATGGAAGTGAATGCGGACAAAAGGAAGATATGGGCGCAGCCTGTTCCTGGACAAGAAATACCAGAAGTTACCATCAACATTGGGTACACGCCTCCGGCAGTTGTTAACGACTTTCAATACCTCGGCAACACTCTCTCACAATCTGGAACATGCGAAAGAGACATCGACCACTCCATCAAATATGCTTCACTGGGCTTTCAGAAGACTCAGCAAGCGAGTATTCAACAACCAAGTGCTCTCCCTCCACACAAAACTCTTGGTTCTGCACCGTTCTAATCACATTGTTTTACGCCTGCGAGACATGAGCCCTGTATCGAAAAAACTGCAAAAGTTTGATCATTTCCAACAAGCCAAGCTTCAGCAGATCCTCAACATCAAAGAACAGGACCGACGCACCAACAACAAACTCCTCAATTGCTCAGAAATTCCGAGCATTGAAACTGCCATCCTTGAGCCTCGTCTCAAGTGGTCAGGACATGTCATCTGAATAGCCCCTTCAAGAATCCCGCAGACCATCCTTACAGCGGATTCGTCAACGACAAACGACATTGAGGAGACCAAAAACACAGATTCAAATACCAACTTAGTATCAAACTGGCTCAACAGAGAAAGTCAAAAGCAAAAAGAAAAAGAAAAGAGGACCAAAAGAAGAAAGCTGAACCGCAGTAGAAAGAAATTGAAAATAATGAGTTGGCTCTCTCTTTCGTCAAAGCAGTGACATGGCGTTCACAGTGCTTTTAAGAGAAGAGGACTACTTGAATAATATACACAAATATTATGGAACGGACCACAGTCAGCTTTCTGAGGTGATGAGAGAACACCATGTAGATAAAGCCAAAGATAGAGTAAGCTTTATTTATTAAGGAATACTGTACTCACATAACAGCTAAACATGGGCTTTTTCTTGCTTGCTCTGACTCAAACTGTTCACAAGCCCTTTTCATTAAAACATATTTTTGGCACCATGCAAAACTTGTTGTTTGGCTAGCGAATCATTAAAGCTACACACATTGTAGTAATTTGTTCTACACTTGCTGGCAACGTGAGAAAAGCCAAAACTTATTTTGTTTATTATTTTGTTTCGCTTGACAAGCGTGTGTATACATATATATTGTTTTTGCTGTTGTTTGTTTGTTTGTAGTTATTGGAGTTACTTTTGTTTATGTTGCACTTATTTGCGGTGTCGCACAATAAACTCTCGTTGTCTAGATGTTCGTGTGTATTCACTTAGCTCATGATTATTTCTGTTTTCTGTTTGTTCTTTAAATTTTCTTTATTTTTTTTTTTGTTATTTGTCTCATTGTCATATACTGAAGTGTTCTCACACATTACGGTGCAACTGCAATATTGTATGCAATAAAAACTTTTTATTTGTTACAGGTATTGGTAACGACAATCAATGCTCCGAAATTTCCTGCTTGTAAAGTAGCCAAAATTTTCTTCCAGTAGTAATCCCTTCTCATCGAAACTATCCGAACATGCCAAAACAGAACAATGTGTGTGTTTGTGTGTGTATGTGTGTGTGTGTGTGTGTGCGTGCGTATGTGCGTGTGTGTGTGTGTGTGTGTGTGTGTGTGTGTGTGTGTGTGTGTGTGTGTGTGTGTGTGTGTGTGTGTGTGTGTATCTATACCGTATGTCTCGACAAAAGAAGATCTCAATATCGTTGAAATAGAGGCCTATATAAGAAATATAATACAAGCATGAAACATTTACATCCAGAACTTGGAATTTCCCGGTAGCATCGAGTATACTTTCATCCAATTTACTGCAGCTGTTCTTCAGTTGTCGTTCTTGTCCGTTACAGAAAAAAAAAACACCGTTGATGTGAACCAAGAAATATCACCGAACCATTTAACTGTTCGAGGGGGGGCAAATCTGATCGACTTAATTATGAGATTTTAAGAAAAATATTGTTACTATGTATATGTGAAGTTCAAAAGGGAAAATTAAAAGCAAGAATTCTTAATTTTTTTTAACTTAAAATTTAAGAATTAAAACTAAAATAAAATAAATATAAAATTTCAAAAAATTAAGATTAAAAAAATTAAACATTTACAAATAAAGACTAAATAGGAAAAATAAATTAAATAGGAAAAATATTAAAACTTCAAAAACAAAGATTACGAAATTAAAATTAACATTAGAAATATCTAAAAATTGATAGATGCCAATAAAAGTAAATATTAAAAATTAAGAATTAAAATAAAAAAATTCAACATTAAAAATTATTTTGTAAAAGTAACAATATGTGTATATGAGAAGGAAATAATCATCATCACAACCCTCATCTGACCAAACCCTACATATTTGTCCCAAGAGTTCCAGAAGAATCGGTTTACAAGAGTCAAAACAACTCAATAGCCAACAAAAGCACTACATTAATGGCTATTTGGTTTTTGAGTTGTTTTGTCTCTTATTTCTAGCAACACTAATGCTGATTAGTGCCCTTGTTCCCTTTAGTAACGTATATATTTTTGCCCTTTAGATTGTAAAATTGCGAATTAGCTACCCATATAATATATATATATATATATATATATATATATATATATATATATATATATATATATATATATATATATATAAGGGGTCTTAGCTTAGACTTTTTGGAGGGCAACCAGATCGAACCATCTCAAGTGTAACTGCCCGAAATGGTCGTGACTTCTGGAACTTGACTGATGAAAGAAAGCCAAGAATGACCCGTCTTTTTTTTTTTTTTTTTTTTTTGCTTGTCCTAATTGTTGTTTCTCTTGTCCGCCTTTGTATCGTCTACATGTCCGAACGTTTTAATGCCCTCTATTGCGTTTTTGTTCCATATATATATATATATATATATATATATATATACACATATATATATATATATGCGCGTGTGTGTGCGTGAGGTATGTGAGGGTGAGAATAGCTATGTCAATGGTTCCATACGATTGAGTGAAGCATATAAGTTTTTGTTAAGATTTATTTGAAATAAATTGGTTTTAATTCAACAACACACAACATATTTTAATATTTTATTCAATTTCAAATAATATTAGATTATAAAAATATAATATAATTTTATAAAATTTAGGTCAAAAGTATTTGAAGACCACTGACCTACACCTCCCACTGTACTCCAATCCATTATAAAGAGCTAGCAACATACGACAACATCACATCATCCAGTAGATGAGACTATCAAAGTCTTCAAACATTGACGATGGATTTAGACGTTGTGCAGTTCTAAACACACTGCAAGAAATTCATGCAAACATAAGAAACAGCATTGATAGTAAAAAAAAGATAAAACTAGTACACAGCCGTCTTTTGAAAGCATGTATAAAGGAAGGCTGTTACTCATACATAAAATTATATACAAATGTGCGTTATTTGGTGCGTCTGTGTATGTGGTGTTTATATAAAGTTGTACATACATTTTCTACACATACACACATGCACAAACACACACACTCACACGCACACACATATTTGTCTTGCAAAAAATTTTGTCGATCATACGTATCAGTGTTGCTATCTAAAGTATCTTTCAAAATAATAATACTCATAGTAGTACTAATAATAATTATAAGGCAAAAGAAGAAAATGAACTGCTATTCTTTGAGAAGCAGTTGAAACCATTACTTCTCAGCAAGAAGAATTTTTTTGATTTATTTCTTATTTTTACTTATTTATTAATATATTTTTCAGGACCTTTTAATCTTTCTTTGATCAATGATTGAATATTGGTCAGACTTTTACTGTTCAATAATTTAATGTTCTGTGATTCTTACTCAGATAATACATGAAGAAATCTTCAAAGAATTATTCAAAGCGAAATTGAAGTAGCAATCGGAATAACAGTAGTTTTTCATTAAAACCAAAATCACTAGGAAACTATTGAGAAATTTTATCCATTCTTCTGCCAGTTTTATGTTATGGAATGTAGTTTGAATATATTATACATACATATATATGCATATGTATATAAATGTATGTATGTTATATATGTATTATACATATATATGTGCGTGTGTATATATATAGTATTATTTATATGTATATATATATATATATACATATATATATATATATATATATATATATATATATATATATATATATATATATATATATACACATACGTGTGTATGTATGTATATATTTATGTATGTACGTATGTATGTATGCCTGAATGTATGTACGCATGCACACGTGTATGTATGATTATGAGTTATTCTGTATGTATGCAACTGCAAATATATGTGTGTGTGTGTGTGTGTGTGTGTGTGTGTGTGTGTGTGTGTGTGTGTGTGTGTGTGTGTGTAGGTGTATGAAGTCTGTCATGTTCAGGTGCTCACCATCAGCTATATAATTAGATGGCTTGGCGTGGAACAATATTTTACCTTTCATTGACAACAGTAAGGTGCGGCCAGCTTTTGTCTCTGACACGCCATTGTCAACTGAAAACCTGAGTTGTTTATCAAGAAACGTCCATGTTATCATAGTTATCAAATATTGTTATTGTTTTGGCTAGGAGACAGAGAGAGACAGAGAGGGGGACAGAGAGAAAGGCAGACAGAGACGGAGACAGAGACAGACAGACAGACAGACAGACAGAGAGGCAGGGAAGGAAGAGGAGAAATGATGGAGGGTTGAAGAGCAACAGAGGGAGATAATTATGGAAACTAAGAAGACAAAGATATTAAGAAAGAAAGAAAGAAAGAAAGAAAGAAAGAAAGAAAGAAAGAAAGAAAGAAAGAAAGAAAGAAAAGGTTTGAATAAAAATGACCATGCCAATTGCAAGACTATCTCTTTAGATTGCTACTGTCACTTGAGGGGTAATAAAGCTGAACACTTTTAAAATTGGCTTTCTAAACCAAAGTTGGGTTGAATGTGTGTCATCGGTATGATAAAAAGTAGTTTGTTTAGTTACTAAATCTGTGTCATTGTCTGATGATTGTGTCGATGGATGTCTGACGAACAATGCTTATTAAAATGTAACGATGAACAATAGGTATTGCTACAAAGGCAATATAACTTAAAGGATTCTTAACATTGCCTGCCATCTTCAGTTGAAAGCAGAAAATATAGAAATAGTCACATAAAATCCATTGAAAATTGTGTGACATTTTCAAAGAGATAAGAAACGGTAATA
Source organism: Octopus bimaculoides (assembly GCF_046866305.1). Lineage (NCBI taxonomy): Eukaryota > Metazoa > Mollusca > Cephalopoda > Octopoda > Octopodidae > Octopus > Octopus bimaculoides. The sequence goes on from NC_142937.1 coordinate 40,883,225, forward strand.
AAAAAAAGAAAGAAAGAAAGAAAGAAAGAAAGAAAGGAAAAGAAAAAAGATGAGAGAAATTAAACAAATTGTGTGCAAAAATGCTGGGGGACTTTGAACGAGGAATATACAAAAAAAAATTAATAAGTATTTCTCTTTATCATTTTATATATATTTATTAACATTTAAAAACCTGGTAGTGGTGGTGGTGGTGGTGGTGGTGGTGGTGGTGGTGGTGGTAGTAGTAGTAGTAGTAGTAGAAGTCACAGCAGCAGTGGTGGTAGTAGTAGTAGTAGTAGTGGTGGTGGTTGTATTATTATTATTAGTAGTAGTAGTAGTAGTAGTAGTAGTAGTAGTAGTAGTTGTAGTAGTAGTAGTTGTTGTAGTAGTAGTAGTAATTGATGTTGTCACGCAATTGTCACGAGGCTGGTAAAATACGTACTTAAGAGTTCGTCTTTCATTATATTTCAAACCAAAACTGAATTTCAAATATGCTATCAGTTAGAAACTTTAGGACATCAATGAACACACATATCCCCGCCATCGCTTGCCAACCGACATTGGTGTGTTTATGTCCCCGTAACTTACCGGTTCGACAAGAGAGACCGATAGAATAAGTACTAGAATTACAAAAAACAATAAGTCTTGAAGTCGATTTCTCCGACTAAAACCCTTTAACGCGGTGCTCTAGCATGGCTGCAATCAAATGACTGAAACAAATAAAAGAGTATATATATATATATATACAGCCCTGAGGCTTTACAGTCGTGTTTTGTTTTTTTCTGTGGATAAGATATCGCAAGAACCGCTGGATGTATTCGAATGAAACTTTCAGAGATGTTTGGCCTCGCGACTGCCACGAACTGATAAGATTTTGGGATCGATCCGGTACCGGACAAGGATTCTGGTTTATTTTTCCTGCATTTTTTACTTAATTTTTGAGGACGGTCGGATTCATTTTTAGTATTCCCGTTTGTGAGAGTAGTTGAATTTATCTCAGATATTGTCATTTTAAAAAATCATCTCTGACTAATCCTTGAGAGGACGTTGGTGTTGCCTTGGCGGAGGTTTGCGCTCTCTGAGTGCTCTTGTTATTTATTATTGTCTTCGTCTGGCCCTAAGCCTTTATTCCGTTTATTGTTTTGTCCCCATCCGTCCAGTAACGGTCTCGTTTCGAACCCGTTTCGTTTTGTTCTGTTTAGATCCCATTCCCGGCAAGTTTCTTGTCAGTGCAGCCAGAGTGGAAGCAATAGTATCGATAATGGCTGAAATTGCATATGACTCCTCTGGCTGATGAAGAATTAGTGACCTATGTTTTCTGGTCGCCTGTGTATTTAGTATATGTTCGTTTGTTTGTTTACTACTCGTTTTTTTCTATATTATATATATAGGTAAGTCATATTTTCCGTTTGTTGTCTTTTTACTTAATCCTGAATATATATATATATATACACACATATATATATATATATATATATATATATATATATATATATATATATATATATATATATATATTGTTCGAGGGACAAATATCCCTCGAATGTAAATAATGTAAATAATGGACACAATACATGTCTTTAAGTGCTACTAATAGTTTCATATGTTGAGAAATATCTCAAACATATTCATCAGACACAAACCATATACCATAACGAACTTCAAAAAAATGAATAAGAGAAGAAACGCGAAGAAAACTGAGAAGGCAGCATATAGCAAACGCGGAAGGTTAAAAAAACTGGAAAACGAAAGTCGGAAAAGGAAAACACAAAAATCAAAATATAAAAAGTAAAAAAGGTAAAAGAGTTATCCTCTTTAGACCTTAAATTATAAGGCTGGGAGGATATCAACAAGTTAATCAGGAATAGGTGAACTTCTCCAGTTCTTCAAAATATATTTATACATATGCTTGCATCCGCTGAAAATTTCAGATCTAGTGTTCAGTGGAGAGTTAGGATCTTAGATCTGAACAGGATCTGCGCTCTTTCAGCTAAACAAAGCCTACATTTATTCGATCCATTAACATAAGATATGGATTTCTCAATTATTTTTCACTTAATCACATGTGGTGTTTCGTTATCTTGCAAACTACATACTAACCAACTTAGTAGCTTTGCTTTTGTCCTTATGTCGGAAGGAGGCTATGTGACTGGCGTAGCGATTTTTAAGTTCTCCTTCATATAATCCAATTAGGTCTCCTTATCTGTTGTATTATTATTTAGGGTTGCAGTAAATTCTACATCACATGATAGATTTAATCATATATCGTTGGTCAAGTGGACGGTATCCTGTATACCTTGTACAGTAATAGAGATAATTTATACGGGATTGATTACTTTATGGTACTAGTATAAGCAGTAGCAGCATGATTTAAGTAAACTATGAAACATTTCGAATGGTTTAGTCACAGTGAAATTGAAAATGAAAGTGGACTAAATTTGTAGCTGTTTATACATTACGTTGAAGCTAACATGTCCACGTAGAGAAAAGAAAACAACACATTGTAACGGATTGATGCCACTATGTCAAATGGCAATATTTTGAATAGGGTCCAATATCTTGAGTGTCGGCAGCAGCACTGTCTCATACATATAAGCAGCTTTCTTGTGTGGGGTTTATACTTTGTAACAACTCGACAATAAAATCTTCAAATAATTTTATTTTATTGTATATGTGGCCCCCTAATTGTCACAGCTGTTACAAGGGAGATAACCATTTCATCATAATATGAAACAGTATTAGTAATTTGAAATTGAAATTACGGTGATATAAAGAAAATGTGCATAAATCACATGTTTAGTTTTCTTTTTTGATTAGGTGGTATGAAGTTCTTAAAATTTCTCGTCGTTGATAATCATGTATAGAACTATTTCATTGTTTACATTATGTACATTATTTACATTTGACGGATATTTGTCCTCATATTCTTTGTTGTTAACACAACGTTTCGGCTGATATACCTTCCTCAGGTGTCTTGGGGAAATTTCGAACCTGGGTTCTCATTCCCAAGGTATAATGTAAATAATGTACATAATTCCTCGTCTCTTAAATATAGAACCGTATCATTGTCTTTAGAAATCATTAACATGACATAACCTGCGACTTATTAATTAAATATATGTCTAATTAGCCTATTTGTGAAGCGAAACGTTTCACATTCATGAAGTGAAACACTTTACTGAAGAGGAAAAATATCAGCCTGGAGGAAATTCTTGGAATGTGTTTCGTTCTTTGCTTCATTTCTTAATAGAACATTTTATGGTTAAGAATCAAAAGAATAGAAAGTTCTTATTGTTTTCCTACAGAATAATAACCGTTTCAAGGAATTCCACCTTGAGAAAATGTCCCATAGTAGCCAACAATTTCAGCTTTTGTTGCAAACAAC
>NC_142937.1:40891588-40916588 GCF_046866305.1 Octopus bimaculoides
TTACGCAGAAATATGTGCATGATCATAAATCTCGAGATTTCTTTATAACTTTTCAACTACATCTTCCCCATTAGTGTAAAGAAGGTAACGGTTGGAAGATGTTGCAGAAAAATATTGTATAAGAAGACTCTGATTGCTATACTGAGAGAAGACAGAACAAAATGTAGGGTTGGATACTCTGGTATCAGCTCTGAAAACACCAAACACTTTCTAATGATCCTTAATGGGGATTTCACATATATAACACCATTATAGCTTCATCACAAAGACTAAGTTTCTTTGTGTTATGTCTCAAGCTACTGCTATCTAGCACCTTCGGATGATCTCTACTCAACCGCTACACAACTGCTACTCGACTGCTACTCAACAATCTACTACGGCCAGACTATCTCTATTTATATGTCTTGGGAGATCCTACTTCTTCACCTGGGGACGTCGACACAACACTTTGGAAAATACATGAGCCCTTATCAGTTATTATCAATGTACAAATCTCAAGTGCAAAACACATTGTAATACAGTTAAGGCCACACCAGAATGTTGAACAGACCACAAGGAAAGTGCTACTGCTTCTGCTGCCATCACAGTCACAAGAAACCTTTTGGTTAATTACCGAATTTTCACTCACCAACATTCTATTCTGTTCCTTGGCCCGCAGATGCTATTTCTTCTGTCTGCCACTTCTACTGTTAACATTTCTGAATTAACAAGCTGGTTACCATTTCTACTGAACCTTTATGCTCTCTCTCCTGTTGTGTCTCTCCTCCTGGGTCTACTTATCTCTCATCAATTCTACAGTGACTCCCTACCTATGTCCAATGCGAAACACTTTGCCAGTACAGTCCTTCCTCCACAAAATTACCACATTGTCCCTGCTAATGTTGATCCACATAGGTTCAAGCTGAACATTCTCCACACCCAGTTCATCAGTCTGCAAATATTATAAGGGCTACAGCTACTGCCCCCCTCTTTCCCCCTACTCCCTTTTTATTTAATGAAATATAAACAACTACAAAATCAATATTATTTGTTAATGTCACTGCTATCATATTACATTTAACAATAGCATTACTTGTACAGCTACAACAACCAATGGGCAGCAGCAACAGCAGCAACTGTAACAACAACAACAACAACAATAGCAATAATAACAACAATCTTACATTCACAGTGGAGGCGCAATGGCCCAGTGGTTAGGGCAGCGGAATCGCGGTCATAGGATTGCGGTTTCGATTCCCAGACCGGGCGTTGTGAGTGTTTATTGAGCGAAAACACCTAAAGCCCCACGAGGCTCCGGCAGGGGATGGTGGCAAACCCTGCTGTACTCTTTCACCACAACTTTCTCTCACTCTTACTTCCCGTTTCTGTTGTGCCTGTAATTCAAAGGGTCAGCCTTGTCACACTGTGTTACGCTAAATATCCCGGAGAACTACTACGTTAAGGGTACACGTGTCTGCGGAGTGCTCAGCCACTTGCACGTTAATTTCACGAGCAGGCTGTTCCGTTGGTCGGATCAACTGGAACCCTTGACGTCGTAAGCGACGGAGTGCCAAAAACAACATATATTTGTATTGAGTAGCTGTAAGTCATCACTATTTGTTTACTCTTATGTTGTTACTCATAGTAATAAATTGGTGGATCCTCAGGCAGCATTTATATTTTTAATGCTGTTGACACCACCTGATCAAAAGGTACTTCTCAAATGTCGAAAGCAGCTGATGATGGGAATACACATATGTTATGATCGTTTGGGACTTTCTTATATCTTAGTTTCATTATTTCGAGTTGTCCTTCATTCTGGTGAAGAGGAAGGCGTTTGTGGATTCATAATTTGTGGCGGTTATTTACATTGGTATTGTTTGATTTTTTTCATTGGTAATCTAATTAAGCTTAGATAAGGCTGAGATACTGGCATCCAGTTCTGGGGGTTCTCTTGCATATGTGTGTGTATAAACAGATATATATTTATATGTGTATGTATATATATATATATATATTGTATAAAAGATCGTGGGTAAAGCCAAAGTAATGCGAAATATTGAATGCAAGGTTAGTCTACATTAATTCACATATTTGTTTTCTTGTGATTTACCTTGCATTTACTTCACATTGTTTTGACCTTACGCACAATCTTTTATACAATATATTCTACACAATGCTTCATAGTAATTATTCCATATATATATATACAGAGCGATGGGGGAATTGGACAAAATAAAGTAAACACCTTGTTAAATGAGTGTTTTATTATTTAAGACAGAGGTGGTCCAGATTTGGGATCAATCACAACTTTAATACATCGAGGAATTGACTTGCACAGGCTCTTATTAGGGAAACTGTGAGCCAATCTAAAGTAAAATCTGCTTTAGCTCTTTCAGTGATGATACAATTGGGAAAAGGGTCCCCACTTGCCGCTCTAAAATGCACCATAAGTTTTTGATTTCCGGTGACTGTGGGGACCATTCAACGTTACCTACTTCAATTTTGCGCCATTTGTACCAATTTTGAATAACATTAGCCGCGTGAGTCGGCGCATTATCGTCCTAAAAGACTGCCATCATCAAGGAATAATGTTTGTACTATAAAATGGACATGAAAAACCAAAGTACACAGATAATTAAATTTGTCATGTAGAACGACTAAAGGGTTAATTGAAATCCGTGATACAGCAGCTCAAATCATCTCAGATTTATCTCAATGCTTGACGGTAGAGACCAAAAAGTCAAGTTTCAAGACTTCTTTGAATAGTCACCAGACATAAATTTTCCCCGAAATGGGAAGGAAAGGATGAATTAAGATTCATCAAAGAAGATAGCATTGTTCCGTTGAGTCATTGACCACTTCCAATAGCCTAGCCACCATTTTTTCGGTTGATGAGTATAGGAAAAGTTTAGCAACTGCAACCTTTGCATGGTATCCAACTATATAGACATCGCGACAAACGGTTTTGATTGACACGAGGTTGGCCTAGTAGTTGTGTAACTCGGATGTCAATTTTGCTACTGCAGTTTATGGCATTTAGACATTAATAAGTTCCACAATTCTACGATGTTTCTCTGTGAGCTTTGCCTTTCGTCAAGAATTATGCTTGCCAGGGTTGGTTTTAGTTTGGTTTTGGAATGCCAAAATTATTTTAGAAGCTGTAACTCTTGGAACATTAAAAAAAATTCAGCATTTTTGAATGACTGAAGTTCCAACCATCCGCGCCCCAACAATTTGTCTGCTTTGGAAATCAGATAGGACATGCATTTTCACTTATTTAAATCAAAATATCTGAAAGAGAAAAAAAAAGTGGCATATCATGAAATACGAGGCATATATAATGCATATAAAAACACATATAGAGACTAGAACATTTTGAGGTTGTCATATTGCCAAAAGAAAAGAAAATAAACATAAGTGGTATTTCCAGTACATATGCGTGTGTGATTGTCTGTTTGTGTCTATGTGTATCACATATATATATATATATATATATATATATATATATATATATATATATATATATATATATATAATGTATATAGACATACATGCGTATGTATATATTTGTTTGTATGTATGTATATATATATATACATATATGTGTATATATATGCATTCATATATATATATATATATATATATATATATATATATATATATATATTACGTATAACTACACGCACATACTATACATACAAATTTGCGTACATCAAATATGTAAGATTAAGTGATTTAAATAGATTTGACGCATTCATTATGAGATTATGTTCAGTCAACCATAGACCCATGTACACAAACAATATATATATATATATATATATATATATATATATATATACGTACACACACACACTTGTATATATATATATATGCATATATACTCATTACCTATCGCTAGTTGGCGTAAAATCAAATCCACCCACCGCATTTCCTATATTTGCCAAAATTTCAAATTTTTATTGAATTAAGTTACCTCTATAATATATGCTACATTTTTAAAAATTATATTTAGTCTATGAATTGCAAGGATAATCTTAGTTAATCAAAGTTTTATCCCTAAGTTGTACATCTGGGACTTTGCAATATTTGTATTTAGTATGCAGAACAATCTAAGGTACCCCTCCCCCTCAGCTAGAGCGCACGCACATACACACACACACACAAACACACACACATATTGCAAAGGAGAGAATTGTTTTTTTATATACTTGTTAATTAAATCAAAGCCGAGGCTTCGCTCGGTTGTAATCTTAGATTATGATTCTATAACGTACTTCAAGTACCCGCATATACGAGTATTCATACAAACAGCCACTCTTGTATACCAACTTATACAAGTATTGATAGAAACATAAATACACACACACACATGCATAACATGTGAATTTTCCGTTATTTTCGACGAGTATTCCAGTTGTTCAATCTACTTGTACATCTGGTTGAGAATCCCAGAGACAAAGGTACCCTTCGTGCAATCCCCATGAAAAATCAGCGCGATCGTGTTTGACAAGATGCCAACTGTTCGGTGCAGTTTTAGTCTACACTGTTTCTTTCACAAGATTTGGACCGACTCGAAGCTACAGACAAAAACATTTTCCCAGAAGCCATTCAGAGCGATCGAATTCAGGGGCTCATGTTTTTGCAGGTAACCTTTGGGTCACTCCGTCATCGCTGCAGTAACTGAGAACCCTGTATAAATGCAAGTGCACTTGTATATAGACGTGTGCACATTTCATTAGAAGCTGAAATTTCACAAAGCGTTACTCAGAGTTTCTCATTTTCAATTTCGACGATTATCTAATAATGGGACATATTTGAGAGTAGAGTGGAGATATCATGTTTTGATTGGATATATGTGAAACAGATGGATGAAACAGAAGATAAATTGGAAACAGAAGACAATATTATCGTTCGATACAGAAGTGAAAAGACGGAGAGGAGAATTTTCGTATTAAATCGTTATGCTTTATCAGCTAACCAAAACATATATTCTAAATTAATATATACAGAGCTTTCTGAAAGAAGGACTACTTTGGGAAAATATGCAATATTTTTCGTGCTGGGTACATACATCGATTCTTATACAAGAAATATAGGGATAACGTTTTTCCCCTTTTTCATCTGACCGAAAACAAAACTTTTTTTCACTCGTGTTGTAGTCAATTCCAATGAATTTGAACAATTTATTCAAAATTAGGGAAGAAGCGAGAGAAAATCTGAGAGGTGCATTCCAGAAGTTATTGTCCTAAATTATTGCAAATTTGAAATATCATTACAATACAACTAATATACTGACCTACCGGCACTTTTTGCAGATTAAAGGAGACGGCTGTAACAACACTTTGAACACATCCTACTAAACACTGCTTGTCACAGCTGACTAGTTTTCAGAATGCATTTAGGATGTGAAGACAACTTGGAAGCTCACTGTGCAATAAAATTTTGTGTTAAACTGCGTAAAAACGCTACAGAAACTTATGAAATGCTCCAGACTGCTAATGGACTAACTTGTAGGAGCTGGGCATCTTGTCACTGGCACAAGGAGTTCAAAGATTGTAGAGAAGAGGTGAGAGACAAGAGAGGTGCAGGAAGTAGAGGGACATCAGAACATAATCGCAATTTTCTGGATGAAGAACATTTATAAAGACAATAAGCATACAGTTTGGATTAGGCGTCGAAATTGTACACTGAATTATTCACGAAGATCTGAGCATGCGCAAAATTTGAGCGAATTTTATTCCCAGAGTGCAGAGAGACGAACGGAAGGAAAGACGCGTTGGTGACAGCAAGAAGATGGTTGAGTTCATTACCTCCAATCCCAGAGTACCTGAATCTCTCATGCCCTGTGAGAAAAGCTGGATCTACTCGTACGATTCAAACACCAAGAGACAGAGTGTTTAATGGAAGCATCCTAGCTCCTCCAGACCCAGACAGGTTCACCAGGAAGCTCAGGATGATCCACCTTTCCGACAGCAAGGGCATTATCTACATCTACTGGCTTCTCTCTGGTCAGAAGATCAACAACTGGTACTTTGTGAAGATTTTGTGGGATTTCAGGAAGAGATTCCCCTCGGATCAGCGGCACGTGCCCCAGAGCAATGTATCAGTCCCCAGATCCATTCTGGTAACCAACTACTTAACGAAGATAGAATCAAAACTGTCCCTCACCCTCCCTACAGTCCAGACCATGGTCCCTGTAACTTTTGCTTGTTCCCCAAGCTGAAAGAGGACCTCAGGGGAAAATCGTTTTGAAGAAAGCAGTGACAAACATCTTGAGCACCTTCACTCTGGAGGACTTCCATGGACCCTTCACGAAATGGCTGGAGTGCTACAACAAGTGCATTGAAATCAGAGGATCCTATTTTGAAGGAGTTTTGTACTTCTTTGAAATTAATAAATGTCTCCCATGAAAAAATCTCAAATTTTCTGAAATGCACTTTGTACAGTCAATTGCTTCCAAAGTTGAAGCTTTTCTGCTCAAATTATTTATTTACATTTATAGCCAAATCTTTCATGCACTTGAGTAGTAAAAGTCCACAAAAGCTTATATTTTCAGGCAAGCAAAGAAATTATCTAAGTCGTTGTCAGCACATTTAACATTTAAGCAATACAGTGGAAATATATAAGATATTACTGAAATGTAAGATGCAACTGTTTAGTTGGGGCCTAAATTCCAATGACAGAGAAGAATTATTTCTTTTGTTAGAATCCAGACAATGCATTATCGCAAGAACTCCAAAAAGAAAAGAGACTGACAAGCGCGCGAGCACGCATGTCTGCAACGTGATACTCACTCCGACTCCACCTAAACGCGCTGATACCAGCAATTGTGGTATCTATGGGCGACGGTCAGCAAAGTTAGAGTATACAGAACAGAGTGAAACATCAACTCAATCTTGGCCTAAGATTTCTCGCTCTACTATCATTTCCAGTTAAGAATTTAACATTCAGGTAATCACATACATACATACATACATACATACATACATACATACACATATAGAAACCGGCTCTTTCTCTATTAGCAAATCTTGAAATAAAACGGAACAATGACATACATACATACATACATACATACATACATACATACATACATACAAGCATACTTATGTGCAGAATGTTCAGGCAGTATAACATGGTTTTTGAAGTAATATTTAATGTAAAAAGCGCCCATAAATGTCACGTGTACTGATGTATTTGTTTATTTATGTGTTCTAGATTAATAAAGTTAAAAATATAAACGAAAGAAGAATGAAAATAGTAATTAATACCAGTTGAATTACTCCTAGATATCCAGAGGATCGAATATCAGGTTTTGGAGTATGTGTAGGTATTGTGCATGCGTATTTTTCTGTGTGTGAGAGAGTATGTACATATGTGTGTGTGTGTGTGTGTGTGTGTGTGTGTGTGTGTGTGTGTGTGTGTGTGTGTGTGTGCGTGTGTGTATATAGAGAAATGCAAAAACACAGAGAGGAGGTAGACATAGATAAAAGCACAAACACACACCATAACCAAAGAAAGAGAAAGAAAGATAGAAAGAAATATAGAAAGAAAGATAGAAAGACAGACAGACAGATAGATAGACAAACAGATAGATAGACAGACAGACAGACAGACAGACAGACAGACAGGCAGAAAGAGAGACAGGCAGACAGACAGACAGACAGACAGATAGATAGATAGATAGATAGATAGATAGATAGATAGATAGATAGATAGATAGATAGATTCTCAATACACGCTTCTATAGACAGGTGATATCAAGTTACTAAATCCATAAAAATAGACATCGTATTCCCTGAAATTCGAAGAATATGCGTTTCACACACAAACGAACTCTCTCTCTCTCTCTCTCTCTCTCTCTCTCTCTCTCTCTCTCTCTCTCTCTCTCTCTCTCTCTCTCGCTCGCTCTCTCTATCTCTCTCCATTTTGCCATTTCTCTCGCTTCCTCTGTGTGTATGCGTGTGTCTTTGTGGGTGTTTGTATACAAAAGCGTGAGTGTGTGAAGATTTTGAGATAGTTCTCCAGTTTATGACTGGTTTCTTAGTGCGAGAAGGATTTTGAAAAGCTCATCAGCGATGGCAGACTTTCAACTAGGTCAGGGATCGAAGCAGTGTAAAGATTCACTTCTTCTATCATAATGGCTCAAAACTATGAAATCTGAAGTTACCAAAGCAACACAGTCAATCCGATGAGAAAATGTCCCTCCTCTACATTTCATTCGTGGACGTCGATCTAACTTAGACACTACTCAAACTATATTCCAAACATGCAAACCCCTCGTCTCATTTCTCTCAGGGACAATCTCATCTTAAAACTCATCGTCTTAAATCTATCTCTACTGTCAAGGTTACACCTTATATTCCATCTTCCTTCTAAATGCTGATATCTGTATCCATCTTACTGTTGTGTCGACGTCCCCAAGCGAAGAAGTAGGATCGCCCAAGACATATAAATAGAGGTAGTCCAGCCGTGGTAGAGGAGTTGAGTAGCCGTCGTGTAGCGATTGAGTAGAGATCATCCGAAGGTGCTAGATAGCAGCAGCTTGAGACATAACACTTACCCTCCTGAATATTATCAACAGATTTCTAGTTTCTCAGAATCAAAGTATCTTTTACTCGCTCATCTAAGTTTATCTGAAATTTCCCAGCTATTTTGAGGGATCAACTCTATAAAGGTAAATGTTCTAGCTAGTTGTTCTTTCTCTTGTAAGGCCACATTATTTTACAAAGCTTCATTATTTTAAAGATATATTATTTTACAATGTTACAGTATTCTATACAATAGTATGTGATTTCAGGAATATTTGGCAGATATTTCTAGCAGCTCGAATGATGATACTGATGCTTCCTAGTTATTCAACTTGTTTTTTGTCCGTATTTTTCACATATCTCATATTAACTCCTCCTCCTCCCTCATATCATTGTCCTCAATGACTTCAATAAATAAGACTCTATTAGTTATCGAATTCTTCCCACATCAACGCCTCCGGCAATGAATCCCAATAATTTACCATTATGAAATGTCTGCATAAGTTAATATCGTCGCCTTCTGCATCTTGATCAACACATCAATCTTATACATTTTTTTAAAATTTCTTTCTTAGCTCCAAAATCAGCACTAAACTCTATTTTCATTCAATCGTGTGAGTGAAGCTTAATCGAGACAATCCATCTCACATATTCCAACAGCACAACACACTCCACAACCGAACCTTCTAGTTCAAACCAGCTACCAGACTGGAACTCCACCAGATTTATGTCAACTATTCCTGAACAACAAGGCAGTTCGTTTCTGTCCCACCTAAGACAGCTAAACAGAGGGCAGAAACCTCTTACGCGTGTCCCTTTATATTCCTTACACAACCAAATCCCATAATTCCCAAATGATTTATTCGCAGCTGTAATATAGCAGAAATACTTGCGAAAAATGTTATCTACAACATAAACACGAAGTCTCAATAATCACTAAATAGATGTTTAATCCCCAGTTAGCGTCTGCCAGACGGCCAACAGGGCAGTAAATATCTTTGTACATTGCATGTTCTGGAAGCATTCTTTCCTCTTTCTAAACAAACTTGTTTGACTACGTGGTGTTGCATTGAAAAACAGGCTTTCCGGTTTGTTCAACGGTATTTATCCACTTCACCTCGCCACCAGTTATACACAGTTGCCAAGTGTGAAAACTCTGGTTGCTTCAATCTAGCCCAAGACGGCGTCCGGTCCTACCCTTTATTATTCACATTATTCTGTCAAAAGTAATGCTTTTTAAACCACATCTTGTAGCTATGATATTTTGATGCGGTAACTGTTAATTTTTTTTAGAATGATATTGTAGGGTTGGTGCAAGAAGTCAGACCTGGCCAGTTTGAACATAAAACAGGCAGAATCTTTTGGCCGGATATGGCCAGTTTAAATGCTAAAGTGTTAAAACATTGCATTCTCCAGCTAACCGGCCCTATTCTCGCCAGATACTTTTAATGTCATCAAACTTGTCAAATTACCCCCCACCTCTCTCTCTCTCTCTCTCTCTCTCTCTCTCTCTCTCTCTCTATCTCTCTCTCTCTCTCTCTCTCTCTCTCTCCCTCGTTCTCTTTTTTACAAAGATTTAACCAAATATATTGAAACATGCTCATGACTCTCATTTTCAACAAGTATCGTCTGCTATCGATCGGTCACTATCACATTCAACGTATCAAAGATGATGGAAACAGCTGTATACAGTCTGGTGTCTCCTTCCCTTTAATATCTCAGTTCCCAGTAACCAACAGCACAGTTTCTACAGAACATGATCCACTGAAGAATTCTTTGGTGCTCTTATTTTATTATGACTAGCAGAACGTTTGCTGTAGGTCCAGATCTAAAGGAAAGAAATCTTTTTCTTTCTCTTTCTCTTTCTTCTCTGCGACCACTGGTACGGTTTCTGAAGACCGACTTCTGTCTACCTTTTTTTTTTCTCTTTTATAGCACTCGTTCACTCTAGTTCTTAAGAACTTAGGCAAAGGCTGTGGAGGCGCAATGGCCCAATGGTTAGGACAGCGGACTCGCGGTCGTAGGATCGCGGTTTCGATTCCCAGACCGGGCGTTGTGAGTGTTTATTGAGCGAAAACACCTAAAGCTCCACGAGGCTCCGGCAGGGGATGGTGGCGAACCCTATTATACTCTTTCACCACAACTTTCTCTCACTCTTTCTTCCTTTTTCTGTTGTACCTGTATTTCAAAGGGCCAGTCTTGTCACACTCTGTGTCACGCTGAATTTTCTCGAGAACTACGTTAAGGGTACACGTGTCTGTGGAGTGCTCAGCCACTTGCACGTTAATTTCACGAGCAGGTTGTTCCGTTGATCGGATCAACTGGAACCCTCGTCGTCGTAACCGACGGAGTGCCAACAACAAAGGCAAAGGCTATATAATTACACGTGATATACGCAAAACTTTTCACAAGAGGACCTATGTGCTATGCTTCGGTTGGAATATACTTCTCTATATAGATATAAAATCTGGGCATCACAGTTGATTTCACTTGTTGGTTTAAAGACTCATATCGCATTTTTTAGATCCTTCAAAGACATTATATCAATATGAGGGTTTTCCTAGTTTGATTCAGCATGATTACGATGACCTCAGCCTCATAAATAATGGAATGAGATGATGTATATTTGGTCTAAGTAATAAATGCTTTATTCTTTATATCTCTATTGTTCCACCCATCTACAGTTCTACCTGTTTATCTAATCATATTATTTCCCCGTATTTTTTGTTTTTCATCATTCCCTCATCATGACCATCATTATCAGTACAAATACACTTTACGGAATAAGTACATAAGGAATGGATACATGTTAATTCCCAGTCTGTTCTTAAACGAAAGAAAACGGCTTTTTGTTAAAGAACTCGTTCAAATTACTCGTTAAAGAACTCGTTCTTAAAAGAACTCGTTCTTTTAAGGCAAGACTAATACTTCAGTCGTAGGAAGACACTCCTAAATTGAAGATGCTCTCACTCAGCGGGAATAAAACCCAGGCAAACCAAATATGGCATACATCAAGAACAATGTTCGTTCTATATATAAACATAATATTCAAATTTCCGCATTATCTATTCATTACATAAATGTAAATTCGAAATAATCGACAAGGCAAACATACCCTTATTTTAGGTTAATTTTTTCTACCAAACTATCAAAGGTAATATGCTCTAAATTGGAACGCCAACAGACTGGGGTACAGACTAGATGCTGAATCAAAGACATTGATGAAGTTAACCTAGATTTTGTTGTGGGGTCACTCATAGCTATATGCAGCAGTTCAAGCATTTTTGACCCTAGGTAGTAGCATTCAAGTGTCTCTAGAAGATGAACAAATGAAATATATCTAATCACACTAGTACAGCATCTTGACAGGTATGAAAGTAATACACATGCAAACTTTCACCCTATTACATCAATTATTCTCGAAGCTATTGTGATCTACATATTGCTGCTCGTAATCAGAATTGTCATTTTGAGAAAAACGCATAAAACGCTGGAAATGGTTGATTTTACAACAATGCCCAACTACATAAGGATAATATCCACATTTTAGTGAAATATCTGCAGTTTTGCAATGTCCAATTAGGCCCAGAGGCATATCCTTTGCTATTTTTATGAGATCTTGCTATCTGAAATCTGAGGTATTAGTCTTGCCTTACTGAAATATGCTTAGATTCAGTTTTAATGTTTTGAGTACTTTATGTGGTTAGAAGTTCCTCTGAAGAGGTGACCCATGTTTTAGCTATATATAAATACTTACAAACACATACATATACATATATATATGCATATATATATATATATATATATATATATATATATATATATATATATATATATATATATATAAATTTATATATATTATATATATATATATATATAAATTTATATATATTATATATTATATATATATATATATATATATATATATATAAATTTGCGGCTGAAGATAGCTTTATACTGTCAATTATACACTGATGTAACAACTATAAAGCTTGAAACACGTGTACCGCAGAATCCTTTGTGAGTTGTTTTTATTTCTACATTTACAATTTATATATATATATATATATATATATATATATATATATATATATATATGCGAAACGCTTAGTTTTAGAATGGTGGCAGCTGATGAAGGAAATGTTCTCTATGTGGCCTGTGTGTTTTCTGTACTCTGTTTATCATTTTGTCCACGTTTTTTTGCAACGTCCTGTACCCAGATATGCATCTATATATACATGTAGATGTAGGTATGTACATACATGTACGTATATATGCATATACTCATATATTATTTGTGTGTGTGTGTGTGTGTGTGTGTGTGTGTGTGTGTGTGTGTACTCACATATACAACACACACATATACACACGCACGCGCAGTCACAAAGGTTGTTGAATTGAATGTTTTGCACACTCAACAGCGCTACCCCTAATGTTTGCCAAAACTAGCACCACCCAAAAATATAACACGCTACATAGCCACAGCCACCCCAGTACCCTGTACTCCATACGCAACTACCGAAAACTTAGCACCTCCTCTAAAATTACTGCCATTATCATCACTATCAACAACAGCAGTAAACCTGCTTTTTAGGACCAGAGCCAGCCTCCGTTTCTGTGTCTGCTTGGGTGTGTGTGTATACTCGCGCGTACGTAGACACACACACACACACACACACACATATACACACGATTACACACATGCACCCGGGTAAGGTGATACCCTAAACACGAGCGATATCCATTGTAATTAGCAGCTGTCAGCTTTTAGCATCTTACTTAACAATTATATCACAGTTTTAGCTCTGTTACCAACTTAAGTGGTGGTGGTGGTGGTTCGGCGGCGGCGGCAGTCGTGGTTCGGCAGCGGTGGCGGCGGCGGTGGCGGCGGCGGTGGTGGCGGCGGTAGCGGCGGCGGCGGTGGTGGTTCGGCGGCGGCGGCGGCGGCGGCGGTGGCGGTGGTACTAATGCTGGTGTTTGCGATTGTAGTGGTGGTAGCAGTGGTGGTGGAAACAGTAGTATTAGCTATCGTAGTAGTTTGCACCGTGGTGCTGCTGGTAGTGTTGGTGGCGGCGACGGTGGTAGCTGTGGAGGAGGTGGTGGTGGTGGTGGTGGAGGTAGTCATAGTGGTGATTGTGGTGGTGTTTGTTGTTATTGTTGGTTGTGGCTGTCGGTGGTTGTCATATTCGAAAGTACTGTTTGCGGTTGTTGGTAGTGGTTTTGGTGGTTTGTTGGTGTGACGGAGGGAAAGCTGATGGTAGCGGTGTTAGAAGTGATGGAGGTAGTGGACTACTAAAGGCTGTGGTTTGAGAGAAGAGAAGTTGAAGCGGTAGTGTGAGCAGTGGTGGGGTGACTGTGGGGTGGAAGCATGTATAGATGTATTAGAATGTAAGGGAATGTCCGCTCATTTTTTTTTATATGCAAGTCAATAGGGAAGGGAGTACCCATGATCGCTTTCAGAGCCTTCGAAACAAAACGGAAGAGGGGGAGGGATTATGAAACCAGATACTCGAACAATTTGGACTCCGCCATTTATGAATAGCAGAAACACGTGTCGGGAATTAAATCTAACGTGAATTTAATGCGAAATGTGAAGAATATTGTAATAAACAAGGTTTGAAGATGTATAATTCTCCATTCTTTTTCAGTGTGGGGGGTAGGTGTGCGTGGGGTTTGGAGGGGGTGCGTATGTGTGAATATGTGCGTGAAAATTTGGGTTAGTTAAAATATGTTTATGATATATTTCAATTGCTGAAAGACAAAATCCCTGCAATTACCGTGGAGAAAATTTCCTCTTATGGTAAAAGATGTAAAAACACCATATCTGTCCATTATCGCCATCTATTAGGATTCCCAAACAGTGATGCTTCTAGCTCCTTAGAAACATCAATGTCTAAGAATCCTTAGCCTCATACTAATACGAAGAGGCATTGCTGGTCCGTGGTTAACTCTACAGGCATAGCAGTGTAACTGTTAAGCCTATCCAAAATGCGTCGGAAATGACAAGATTGTTTTCAAAGTACATGTTCAGTGTTCTCCAAACGTTGGATATTAAATATGCCGAGTAGATTCTGTCTTTTTGGGGATCAATCCTTCAATAGAGGCCATCACGAAGATCGCCCGTGATCTTCTTTTGACTTCCTTTTCCAGTGAGGGAAAAGGATATTGTGATGGTCATGTATAACGATAGAGGTTTTACACTGAAAGAGCCCACGTCAACATTTCCAAGCGCTGTTTTACAGGAAAAGGTAAATATAGAGAGCGAAATGCATCCTCAGTAAATTTGCAGAATGTTAGGTGAGGTGGAGAAGGGGAACGAAATTGTCATGGCAGAATGAGTCTGGCAGAAAACCAGAGATCGGAAAAGTGAGGGGAAACTTGGTTTACGTAGTACAGGCCCTTAATAGCAAGGATTGTCCAAAAGCTGTTCGGAACCTTAATTGGTCCTATGTGTCTATCGTTTTTCGAGGCCTATAGCACACACACACACACATACACACGTGTGTGTGTGTGTGTGTGTACCATATATTTATGCTGTTCCACTCTCTTCCACATTCTCACACCCTGCTGTTTGTGTGTTTGTTTTACGATGTCGCTCATTCTTTGAGCTTACGGCGAAATAGAATTAACAAAATACATCCAGTGTTCACTTAAGCAATATTATTTTATATGTGTGGTCTGCAGTTATTTATGAAATAGATTAGTGTGTACGAGAGCATTACGCTAAACTTTTCTATCTAATTTTTCACACTCGACATTTTCCTGTCCTCTGTTACTTTGTCTCACATTTCGGGGATTCATATCAATTACGTACTTAGTGTTTATGAGTACATATATCAGTCTGCAGTGTGTAGAGCAGTGCTACTCAAAAAGTGTGGTCCGAGGACCGGTGCCGATCCGCGAGCCATCAGCTGCCGGTACGCAGCCAGTTTCCAGAAAAGAAAGAAACATAAAATGCTTATAAAATGCTTATAAAACGTTTATGTAATATCATATTATTTGTTTACAAAATAAATATAAGATTTTAAAAATTGTCAACTTTTATTGTATTCTTTAGATATATTGTTTCCGGTATAAATTAATATTACTAAGAAATATTACCGGTCCCTGGCACATTGGAAAAAAAAAAAAGAAACTGCCGGTACGCCACGTCATATAATTTGAGAAGCACTGGTGTAAAGTATATAGTCAAGGTCAGTATGTATATGCACACCTGTGTGTATGTGTGTGTATGCCTGAAGCACGGTTATTCATGTAAGTATGTATGTATATCACATAAGCGATGATGTATAGAGAGTTGATAGCAGTTTGCACATGCATACCAATGCCTATATCTTCGGTGTGCGTGTGTGTGTGTGTGTGTGCGTATGCAGGTGTGTGTATACAGTGAGATTTATACAAGCGCCAACAATTTGTATATAAATGTGTGCATCTGTAAGAGCATGTATATATATGTATGCACGATGAAATATTGACAGTTGATGCCAATGATAGCTTGCTGTACACACTACTGTTATCAAGATTGACTGCGAGAATCACTGAAAGAGATTTACTGTCTTATTACCGGCGGTACTGATATCATTTCAACCACACCAGTTCATGGTGTATTCCCAGCTGGGAATATACAATACGCTATACACCCAAAAGGTCACAAACACACATACGCACATCCTTGCATAAATGGATTTCCCGTACAATTATTAAATTTTGCTGCCTTCGTGCGCTCACAAACATAAGTATATACTCACATACAAGCACATGTGTGTGTATATATATATATATATATATATATATATATATATATATATATATATATATATATATATATATATATATATATATATATATATATATATATATATATGTATATATGTGTATGTATATACTAGGGTGGGTGGAAAGTAACTAGGTATTAGAAATTGCTTATAGAGTTTTTAGTATCACTGAAGTCATGGTGAAAACATTTTTTAAACAGATAACACTAATGGGGATTTCTTTTCGTCTCATTTCTTATTTCTTACTTTCCAGATGGCCGTTCGCTTGACTGTTCAGGAGCTAGCTAAGATAGCAGCACGCTATGAATTGTGGGATTCCATTGTTTTGGTTCAGAGCTAATGACAACAGGCTCCGTGAACACAGCAAGAACTGGCTGTTCAACTACATCCCAATCAGTGAAGAACGTGGTAACAATGCAGGAAATATTTAATCGCAGCCCGCAAAAATCAACATCTCAAGCAGCTCGTGAAAATGGACTAACAAGGCACACTATACGTACGGTGTTGCATAAAGAATTGAATTTTCGTCCGTGGAACCCCATTGCGTGCAGGGGCTAAAACCTGAAAACTGTGACCGCAGAAGTCCAGAAGTCCAGAACTCCAAGAAGTCCAGATCTCATTCCATGTGGTTTTTACCTGTGAGATTACACAAAAGAGGAGGTGAACAAGAGGAAACATCGCACACTGTAGGAATTGAAGACAAGGATTCAAGAGGTCCTCAATGATATCCCAGACGACGTCCTTCAGAAGACTGTTCATTCTATTCCTGGCCGTTTGATAAAACTGGTTGACGCTACCGGTGCTTACGTTGAAATATGAAGTTTTATTTTCAGTTTCCCATGTAATAAAGAACAAATATCATTTGTTGCAGTGAATTTGTAAAAGGGATATAGATTATATAACCAATTTTTAATGCCCACTTACTCTTCACCCACTCTGTATATATTCTTTTATTTGTTCCAGTCGCTTGACTGCGGCCATGCTGGAGCACCGCCGACCCCAGGACTTATTCTTTGTATACTTATTTTATAAGTCACTTTTGCTGAACCGGTAAGTTGCGGGGGCATAAACACACCAACATCGATTGTCAAGCGATGGTAGGGAGACAAACACAGGCACAAGGCCACACATATAAATACACACACACACAAACACACGTATATATACGATAGGCTTCTTTCAGTTTCCGTCTACCAAATCCACTCACAAAGCTTTGGTCGGACCGTGACTACAGCAGAAGACACTTGCTCAAAGTGCCATGGAATGGGACTAAACGCTGAAGCAAGCTTTTTACCACACAGCCACAACTGATATACGTATATAGATGCATAGATACATATACACATATCTATATACACATATTTATATAATAATGTACGTTTGTATGTAAACCTTTATCTGTCTATATAAACGTATGTCGGTATACGTGTGAATGTGTGTGTAAATATTTATGTTCATTCTACTTGTCTAATGAGGTTCACTTGTGATTGTATATTATTTGTGCATACATACACAGTGACAGTGTCCGTGTGTGCATGTGCCGACGTATGTGCTATAGGCATATGTGTGTGTACGAACGAACGTACGTTTTTTTGCATGCATACATATATAAATGTGTGTATACACACACATATTATAAGAACACATTCAAACTACGCATATATGTGTGCTCGTGTGTGGTATATATGCGTATATATACCACATATGTGCTTATAAGTACGAATATATAAGTATATGCACGTCTGTCTGTATACATATATGTATGTATGTGTATATATATGTGTGTACCCATACATTCCTATGTATCTGTACGTATGTATGCGTGTGTGTGAGTATATAAATGTATCAAATAGGCTTTAGTTTCTAATGAGATATATAAACACTATTATATGAGCACTGTTTCTTTGTTTGCAAATATAAACACTAATCCGCGCGCACGTGATTGTGTGTGTGTGCTTGTGTGTGTACATATATATATATGTATGTATATATATATATATAATAAAAGAAGGAAAATGCCCGCACTTTACATAATTTTAATACATGTTTTAATACATTTCTTAATGTAAGGCGGTGAGCTGGCAGAAACATTAGCATGCCGGGCGTAATACTGAGCGGTAATTCGTCTGTCTTTATCTGAGTTCAAATTCCACCGGGCTTGACTTTGCCTTTTATCCTTTCGGGGTCGATAAATAAAAGGCAGCGAGCTGGCAGAAACGTTAGCACGTCGAGCGAAATGCTTAGCGGTATTTCGTCTGTCTTTATCTGAGTTCAAATTCCGCCGAGCTTGACTTTGCCTTTTATCCTTTCGGGGTCGATAAACTAAGTACCAGTTACGTACTAGGGTCAATCTAATCGATTGGTCCCCTCCCCCAAAATTTTGGGCCTTGTGTCTTGAGTAGAAAAGAATATATTTTATACTGTTTGTCGATCGGTTTCGCTTTCACTAATCATGACATTGAAATTATTGTAATTTCGTATTTTTTCTGAAGAAGATTTTAGTCCATGTTGCGTGTGGAGAAGTTTGTGAATGAATGATTCAACAAGTAGAAAATCTAAGGGGAGGTAATTAGTGATCGTTATTATTGAGGACGGGGGAGGTAATTGCTCATCTTTCGGGGAGGGGATAAATAAATATATACACACTGAAAGTTAAAGTAGTGAGATAAAATATGTACAGTGGTGAGTATGTGATCATGAATGAAATTATATACTGAAATCAAAGTTGGTTATGCGTTCATATTTAGACGTGCTCTGTATTTTTCGATGAACAAATTTTCTTTATTTAAACGTTCTTGTATAGAAATTGTTTCTTTGCGCATGTAGATGGGGAAAACTATGTGTTCATTGGAATCTGTCTCTATTGCGGGAGCCGGATCTGTTCCTTATGTAGTGTGGTACTCCGTCTCAGTGTCATACTTGTCTGTTCTATATAGTTATGTCCACAACCTGAACAAGTTATAACATAAATTAAATTCTCGGAAGCACAAGTAAAGTTGGCTTTAATTGTGAACCTCTCTCCTTGTTTGAATAGGAATTCTGAGCTTTCCATTACGTTGGGGCATGTTCCACAATTTGGGCGCCCACATTTTTTAACCGTTGGTTTCGTGGTTGCTGTGTAAAGCATCTTTTCACTGATTTGTGTTGCTTTTTGCATTTGAAGAATTTGTCTTTTCAGAATGCTGTTTATTTTTGGATCTCTAGTAATCAAAGGTATATTTTGTACAATTGTTTCTAGGGTTGTGAGTTGATATATACAGTAGAGTTTTGAGATGAGATGTGGTGTTACGTTTTGTTGCCCTTGATGTTTTAATGTCTAATTTCTTAGCACGTTTAATTCCATCGTCTATAAGTGAGGGTGGATATTGTCTTTCAGTTTGTGTTGTTCTGAGGTTTTGAAGACAAAGGTCCCGAGTATTTCTATCAGACACTATTCTGTAAATCCTTTTTGCTAAATTAAAGGGGATATTTCTTTTGACGTCTTTCGAGAGGCATGAACTAAACAGGAGATATTGCGTCGAGTACGTTGGTTTATGATAAATGTCATATATATGTGTGCATGTAATGTGCGCGTGTGGTGTGTGCGTATGTGTATGTCTTTGTGTCTGTTTGTTCTCTACCACCATTTGACAACCGCTGTTGGTGTGTTTACGTCCTCGTAACTTAGCAGTTCAGCGAAAGAACCAATAGAGTAAGTACCATGTATATATATATATATATATATATATATATACAGTAAATAAAAAAAGCGAAGAACAAACGCAAAAAACAACAGCGCGAGCGCGAGGACGTGGTACATGTAAAGTATTAGCAGACGCTCAGAGCAGGTAAGAAAGGTGGTTTTACGTTTCGAGCAAAGCTCTTCTTCAGAAACAGGAGACAGATGAATGTTCATGTACTGCTTGGCGCTGATATTACGGTTATATATATATATATATATATATATATATATATATATATATATATATATATATATATATATATATATATATATATACATAGAGAGATACATACATACATACATACATACATACATACATCCATCCATGCAGTACATAGGCACACACATACCTCATAGATATGATGGGGTCGTAGGAACCCCGTTGTAACAGGCGCTGTTTCTTGGGCATTTTAAACTTGACGGAACACAACCATTTCTGTGTTTGAGCACTGACTATCTCTTCGAAGGAGCAAGCGTGCGTATAAGTGAGAGGGGAAGATAGGAAGAGAAAGGGGGACGAGAAAGAAAGGAATAGATGAGGAAAGAGTGACAGAAGAATCTACGTTGTAAGAATGAAAAGCGAATTTGATTTCGGCTGAAATCAAACCCAGAATGCGAGATATTCTATACGACATCTAAGAAGTCTGGCAATTTACCGCTTTACTCACGCACGCACGCATCTTTAAAACAAGTTGACTGAGCCCCGCATTACTTAGTTTTCCAGGCACCCGTATGCTCAGATGTTCATAGTCGGAATGACAAAATGTAAAGAATTTTGAAGTCAAAATCAAGTGAACATATTTGGTCAATTGGTCAATTGGTCAATTCAGGTCACGTTGAGAATTTGTCTTGAGCTGTATCAGTAGTTGATTGTATTTTATGCTCCACGTGGTAAAGGTGGAAAGTATATGTGCGTAACATAGGCGGTGAGCTGTAGGAAACTGAATTATTTTCTGGGCCTACAGACCAAACACTTTTTAGATTGCAAGCCTGGGTGTATTATAAGTATGAGATCACCAGCAGAGATGATCTGTGGTCATGTGACTTTGGATTCTATACTGCTCATGGTTCAGAGAGTGAGGAGGTGCAGAAGATTATTTCCTATGTGTAACAAGTGTATATGTATGTGCATATATATATATATATATATATATATATATATATATATATATATATGTGTGTGTGTGTGTGTGTGTGTGTGTGTGTGTGTATGTATGTATGTATGTATGTGTGTGTGTATGTATATTGTTTGAAGGCACATAAATATGTTTATGTATAAACACATACATAAATGTCTATACATATATGAGTATGTACGTACGTATGTATGTATGTATGTGCGTGAGTGTATATATATATGAATGGTGTATATTGGTGTTTTATGTGACTATGAGTACATATTTGTATGGAAGATTGTGTACTTGTGAGTATACAGGAGTGGTAGAGTACGTGAAAGTATCAATTGGCATTAATGCAAGCATTTGTGTTTAAGTGTGTATACATGTATTTCTTTATGTAGGGTGTGTGTGTGTGTGTGTGTGTGTGTGTGTGTGTGTGTGTGTGTGTGTGTGTGTGTGTGTGTGTGTGTGTGTGTGTGTAGGAGAGAGAGAGAATGTATGAGCGCGTGTATATATGTACGAGAGTGAGTATGTGAATATATATATATACGAATGTGTGAACGTGTGAGTATAGGTGTTTCTATGCAAGTGTGTGTTTGTGCGGGTGTGTGTGCGTGTAAAGACGTCACTGTATACCATCAATGGATGTATTGTGCAATTGATGGGTGTGCAGCTTTGTATAGGTACGTTAGAATTTAGCCAGAAATATGGGGCACTAAGGTAATATAACTGGGTTAACTGTGGTGGGTGGAGTGACGGACGTTGGGTGCTCGGGCAAACGTTGATGTAAAAATATGATGAGAGAGAGGACTAGGATCCACACGGAGTAGTGTTAGTGAAATAAGTTAATGTAATGAAGTAAGACAGAAAGGAAGAGAGAGTAAGAGAGAGAGAGAGAGAGAGAGAGAGAGAGATAGAGAGAGAGAAATATAGATGGGTGAGTATACTATGGGATGTGGAGTGAGATTGGATTAAAGACAAAAAACACTATTGTTTATCATACTAATGAGTAACGGTTTGTTTTCAGAAGATTCAGAAAGGAGATTTATACACAAACACACACACACACACACACACACTCTCTCTCTCTCTCTCTCTCTCTCTCTCTCTCTCTCTCTCTCTCTCTCTCTCTCTTCATATCTGAGAGTGTGTGTGCGTGCGCGCGCGCGAATTATCTTGTATGTTATTAAATAATACCATTATTCGTCTTGTTCAAAAACATGCCGCTGGCCACACAGTTATTTCTATTAGTTCATTTCCGTTTCATTTATGCAAATTTCTTAAGCCAGTAAAGTGTTTTCATTTTCTGTATTTATATATATATATATATATATATATATATATATATATATATATATATATATATATTTCTCAGTGTCTCGTCAGCTGAACATAAAATAGGACAAGAAACAGTGTCACGTGTCCACAGCTGTCCTCTTGCCTTTATACAACCTGTCTTGTTTTCTTAATGACACATCAATGTTGGAGAGTTCTTGACTCTTGAGATTATCTTCTAATTTGGATTTGACACCGATTAGCACCAAGTGATTAATCTACTCACTCTCTGGAAGCTGAGATGATCTCAATAAATCATGAATTTATCTTGAATGGTATTTAAGATACCATTATTTGTCTTATTGTTCAAATATATGTCATTGGTCACACTGAGGTCTTTCTCTCGATATACGTGTGTAAGAGTGTGTGTAAGAGAGAAAGAGAGAGAGAGAGAGAGAGTGCGTGTGTGTGTGTGTCTGTGTGTGTGTGTGTGTGATATAAATACAACACAGCCACCCTATAAAACAATTTGGATTGCTAGATATGAATGAGAGGGTTTCTCTAAAAGATAAACAAATGGACAAAGAAATAATGGAATTCGTAGACGTATTTAATGGTGTACAACTGGATACCAGCACGTTTGTATCCTTAAAACTTCCTCTTAAGTTCGCTCTGGACAGTGATGTCAAAAAAATGTGTGTATTCTATCTGATATTAAAACACACTTTACAAAAATGAGCTGGAAATCATACTATGACCACAACCAGCTGGACAATTATAATACTCCAGAGAATAACTGTTCTGTCCATACGTTGTATAATAAATTGCATAAACCATTTTAGATGAGTAGGATTTGTCCCGCCAGCTTACCCTTCAACGACGGAAAATACGGCTGTTATTGCTCTGCTGGACATCGGTCACTGAAAAACCCATAGTAGGGTGAAATCGCGTGATCTGGCAGTTCCGGCGGCCGTAGCAGACGATTCCCGTCAGTCAGCGATATAATTTCGAGTGCTTCAATTACACCACTAGTCCTTAAGAGAGATTATCTCAAGGTAAATTACGCATTATTGTGTGTTCTAACAAATCCCCCACGTTAAGTTGGGAATCAGGATTAATCTCTATTTGCCTTTTCTACAGATTCTTCAGTGGGCTTTGCTCCTGGCGTGATCTTGTGAACTCCACCCACGTAAAATCAACAGTTACTTCCCTCCGATCCGACAATCTCAGTCCGCCCTCTACCCTGGCGCAAAACCATCCACTCTTTAAAGTTCTTCACTCGAAGTCGACCTTCTGCAATTTCCTCCCAACACATATCTTTCCTTTAGTCGTTGCTACAGTGGAACGTTAAACTCTAATTATCTCAACAGGCCAGACCTATAAAATGTTAACCACATTGATCTCAACCAGTTCCTGTGAAGACCATTGGACACTAACTCAACGAACTAAATCAGTAAACTCACAGAATCACTCACAATGATTCGCATGCGTACACGCGCACACACGCTCGCGCACACACATCCATAGGAGATATGCATGCATACTTCGATATATACACCCTACTAAAAATTCAGGGATAGTTTTTGTTGTCTCAAGCTACTGCTATCTAGCACCTTCGAATGATCTCTACTCAACCGCTACACAACTGCTACTCGACTGCTACTCAACACTCCTACCGCGGCCAGACTACCTCTATTTATATGTCTTGGGCAATCCTACTTCTTCGCCTGGGGGCGTCGACACAACAGTTTTTTTCTCGCCTCGAGTTCAGTGGAGCATAGTGTGGAGATATTAGTCGTGCTACTTACAAGCACTGCTTAATGGTCGGGTATGTTGTGTTACTGCTTACTAGTGGTATTAGTGTAATTATTAGTAGTGAAGTGTTGTAGTTTGAACTGATAGTGTGCAATGGTATAATTAGTTAAATGGTGTAATGACAAAGGTGCGTTGGAGTGGTGACAACGTTTGGTAGTGACAGTGATGTTATTTTGTTGTTAGTTGTACAGTTTAGTGAGGCTGTGATATGCGGTAGTAGAGTGTGGTATTTGTGCTGGTGGTAGTATTAGTATGTTGTAGTAGTGTACGAACAGGTGGTGGAATGAAATTTGAAACACTATATGGGAGTGTAACAGACCAGCATCCCATCCAGGTGGGGAACCTATACGCCAATGAAACCGGGAAACCGTCCCTTATGAGTCAGGCATGGCTCGAGAAGGAACAAACACACACATATGTATATAGGCGCGGGCGTGGCTGTGTGGTAAGAAGTTTGCTTCCCAACCACATGGTTCTGAGTTCAGTCCCACTGCGGGAAACCTTGGGAAGATGTCTTCTACTGTTGCCTCGGTCCAACCTAAACCTTGTGAATAGAATTGGTTGACGGAAACTGAAAGAAGCCCATCGTACACATACATATGTGTGTGTGTCTTTGTGTTTGTTTATCCACCCCCACCCCACCGCTTGACAACTGATGCTGGTATGTTTATGTGTCCGTAACATAGCGGTACGGCAAAGAGGGACTCATAGATTAAGCACTAGGCTTTTAAGAAATAAGTATTGGGTCGATTCATTTGCTTACAAAATTTTCCAGGGCGG
>NC_142937.1:40919088-40924088 GCF_046866305.1 Octopus bimaculoides
GTTTTACAGGTTTTATGGTTTTTGTTGAAGAAGGCGGAAACTGTTGAATCAAGCAAGACTTCCAACAAATCAAACCACAACGTCGATTTCGTTTCTCTACTGTCAAATATCTAATTTCGTTGACGTCACTAATTTGCAATGTATCATCTTTTGGATCAAGGGCCCAGCTTAAATCATCGTATCTTTCCTCTTCCTCGCAGCAAAGACATCTGAAAAAAAGCCTATCAGTCCTTTTCAGCCCCAGCTGACAAAACGAAAAGGGCATTGATTGATCCGGAGGATGGCGAGGGAGGTGCGCTGGAACGACCACTCTGACTGACGGAGCTCGCACTTGCAGATAGCCATCTCCGCCCCTGTAGCAAATGGCAGAGTTATGGTCCGGGGTCCCAAGAACGCCTGAGGTCTCGACTGCGCCAAGCCCGACCATAAACCTGTCAGTGATCAGCCGATACTTAGATGTCACTTATACACTTGGGAAATAAATTTACTCAACCGGGCTAATCTTCGACTCAGGCGTGAAGTAACAGTATTTTAATCAACATCTTAACTCATATATTGATCTATTAGTCTAGTTTATATATTTATTGATAAGTAATATGTCTTTACATATTCCAGGTTTTTATCTTCGATGACGATGGGAATATTAAGGAACTGGGGGATGAGCCTTGACAGATGGACGACTATGGTCTTTCTAATGCTGATGGTGAAATCGAAAGCTTTTTCGCATTTGATAAACAACTAACAAGGTCCTGTGCTTTATTAATAGGTGCTGCAACAATTACAGTATCATCAGCAAACATGAAGTCACGCATCATTGCCTTTCGGACAAGTGTTATGGCTTTAAAGCGCTAGTGATTGAAAAGGCTGTCGCTGGTACGGAATCGAAAGTGTACGCCTAAATCGAGATTGCCATAAGCATGATGCTGCTCAACTGAAAAAGAAAAGCGCAAAAAGAACTCAGCCATGACACAACTCTGTTTTGTACCATTCGAAATGTCAAAAGAGTCTGAAAGAAGACCAATTGATAAAACAGATGCTGTCATTCCTGCATGAAAGGAAGTGATGACAGCATTTTATCAAGTATATCAGTTTGTTTTTTTTTTTGGAAACAATCCAGAGCGCATTTCCGTTGACAATATCGAA
The DNA here is from genome assembly GCF_046866305.1 of Octopus bimaculoides. Classification (NCBI taxonomy): domain Eukaryota; kingdom Metazoa; phylum Mollusca; class Cephalopoda; order Octopoda; family Octopodidae; genus Octopus; species Octopus bimaculoides. The sequence continues at coordinate 40,920,232 of NC_142937.1, forward strand.
GACTTTGATCACCTTTATAAAAATAAAATATAGTTAATAAATTTTTATCGTGTGTGTGTGTGTGTGTGTGTGTGTGTGTGTGTGTGTGTGTGTGTGTGTGTGTGTGTGTGTGGAGAACGAGAGAAAATGAAGGCAGGTTGATCAATAGATAGACAAGAATGAATGCATCTTATTTCCTCTTTCTTTCCCTTTCCAATCTCTGTTTTCATTACTCTGCATGCTACTTTTTTCTCCAAGACAGCCATGCTCGAGCAAACCTCAGATAAGGAGTTCCAACCGTGACAATTCTGTCTTTTTTGTTTATCAAGGCCTACATTGTCCATTGTGCATTCTATAAGAAGTAGGGTTTGGATTTCTAGCAGCCGAGCCACTGCTCAGCGGTACCGTAAATCTTTAACACGTAAACCCTCACTTAGTAACTGTTGTTTGAATCCAAGTTGACTCTGATAGACCAAACCAACGATAAGACGTGTCCTAGTTGCGGTAAAGGGTTGGCACTTTATTTATCGAACTGAATGTGTGAAAGACAAAGTTGACATCAATGGTATTTCAAATCAGAGCTCAGGGAGCCGGAACGACCAGTTCGTAACCTTATGATGGAAGTCAACCTGTGACCGAGTAAGTCCACTTCCTAAACTTTGTGAGTCCATGCAACATTCCAAGAGAGTAAAATGTTCCTGTGCGTGAATCGGTTTTGAGTGGATAAATTCTTCTACAACACTGACTACACTTTTCATCGCAATCAGCTATAAAACCAGTAGCACAACAGAGGTTGAGACAACCAGAGACAAACTGCACTTCTAGTTGAACTTCTAGAAAGATACTCCAGCGAGAACTAGGGATCCATCACTTCCAGTGGTTCACAAGCTTGTTAACTTCTAGCCAGGACCCTGACAAGTGCTACTATTCGGGGTCAGAGTAGACGTGGGAACAATAGTGGCTAAGACGTGGTTCCATACTTCGCAGATCCATTGAACTCCCGTACAGGGCCCCACTACTGGATGCAGTTTAAGGTCATACCCAGCCTTAAACACACACACACACACATTCACACACAGGCACACACAAGCACATTTGTACATATGTACGTAGATATATGAGTTGTGTTTGTGTGAGTGTAAGTATGTTATATATGTGAAACACGTATGTGTGTGTGTTTATATGTATGTGTTTATGTATATATGTATTTATGTACATACGGATGTAATGTCTACCCAAACGGTTTTCGTAAATTCAGCCCCACTTGTGGGGCTGAATTTGTAAAATTTGTAAAATTCTATTTGTAAAAATCAGTGAAAGCAACCGTGAAAGCAACCGTGAAAGCATAACTTTCGACTATTTCTTCTGTGCGAATCTTTTATGGAAACTGCCTTTCTATGGCCTCCACCTGTCTCACATCTCTTGGATTGGTAACTTCCTATAAGATCATGCTATTGTGTCGTATGTTGACGGAGCTCTTTCAATCACTCATTCTGTCAATGCGGTAGCCTTCAGTTTCTCCCCATTTTTTTTTCTTCTCTATACTGATAAGTTACTTAACATCACTTCCAACAAGGCTCACACTTACACAAATTACATTACCATTAATTCTTCCCTAATCTTCCTTAACTATGCATCCATGCCACCAAGTCCCCACATGTCAATGAACAAAGAACGCAAAAGTATTCTACAATGTGAATTGTGTCTCTTTCAAAACTATGTAAACAAGGGTTATTAAGAAGAAAATACCATCGCATCATAATTCACTTCACTGTGAACAGCACACGACTAGACCCCCGCGCAATCGCTACAAACGGCCAGATTCACTATCACTATGGATTGTTATAGCTAGGCAAAAGCACGTCCTTAATATAGTATGAACTGCATCCCAACGATTGGCCTTTCGTTTCAGGGCCAGGAGATACTTCAGCCAGCATCACCTTTTGTCATTACAAAACTTACGTGAAGGTCACAATGAGAATTGGTCTCATATCTGTGATGAAACTGCTGTACACATAGACTACCTAGCTGTCATCCAGAAAAAGGTTACTGTGGGGAAAAAAGGGTTAGGATGAATGGTCCTACTCTAAGTATACATCTCTAGATTGGAGAGCTGGGAGAGGGCCCGTGCCTTTTGTGGTCGAGGTAATCTTGGATCTGTGGGGTTCCTTGGTTGGTCCTAGTTGGAGTTTCTCCTATATCAGGAGGACTGCATTACTCAGATTATCACGTAGTTTGTATACTATGTATACTTTTATCGTACTTCACCGTCTTTTCCATTTCTTTCTCCTCATCTTTTATGCAAATCCTAACACAAATCACTGACTGTCCTTCTGATTCTCTCTCATCTATGACCCCGTGGTTAATAAAAATCATCATCATCCTCATCATCGTTATTACTAGTGGACATTGTGTGAAGGTGGATGTGATTGTGGTAGTGTTTTGAAACAGGATGGCTGAGAGTGGGTGGTGGTAAAGTGGTGGTCATACGTAGAAAATAGAGAATGGGATCAAAGGTGACATAATGATAATCTCGATGGGAGAGTTACTGGTGGCAGTGGTGATATATGGCTGTTATTGTTTATCCCCGTGGAGGCGCAATGGCCCAGTAATTAGGGCAGCAGACTCGTGGTCATAGGATCGCGGTTTCGATTCCCAGACCGGGCGTTGTGAGTGTTTATTGAGCGAAAACACCTAAAGCTCCACGAGGCTCCGGCAGGGGATGGTGGCGAACCCTGCTGTACTCTTTCACCACAACTTTCTCTCAGTCTTACTTCCTGTTTCTGTTGTACCTGTATTTCAAAGGGCCAGCCTTGTCACACTCTGTGTCACGCTGAATATCCCCGAGAACTACGTTAAGGGTACACGTGTCTGTGGAGTGCTCAGCCACTTGCACGTTAATTTCACGAGCAGGCTGTTCCGTTGATCGGATCAACTGGAACCCTCGACGTCGTAAGCGACGGAGTGCCAACATTGTTTAGCCCCAAACAAACTTGATCAAGTAGGATGATCAAAACTATTTGAACTAAGTCCATCATGCCCACCCCCACTTTTTTGTTTTATTTTATTTGCGGTTATATAAAGCTATATTGTATCTCACATATTTATTTGTGTCTATTAAGGTAGAAGAGTGTGGCGTCTTATATCTTGCAGGGGAAGCAGCAGATAAATGCACCGTCATTCTTAATGTTATTGTTTAGTCCGGGGGTCGCCCTCACCCACAAATATCTATGGTGAAGATCTTTCCAACTGTTACCATCTGGTGATTTTGTCTGTCTTCGATTTACATTATCTAATGTGTCCTTCCTTTCTTTAGGACAGTAGATGTGATAATGAGAGGATTTGGCGGTTGTTTCTAGCAGGCTCCATGGCTGCTTTCATTATGGCCACATCACGTCGAATACCACTGAGTCTTGTTTGAACAGTGAACGGAAAACGTGGGGTGGAGGGACTTAGATGGGTGACAGTTTGCTGATGATGATAGTGGTGGAGATGATGGCAAAGTACGTGACGGTGGTGTTTGTGATAAGCTGATGATGACACCAAGGAATGTAGCAGCAGCGGCAGCGGTAGTGGTGGTCGTGGAGGTGATGATAAAACAACGTTGGTAATAATATGGTACGTGGTGGCGGTAATGACAGTAAAAATACGTGGTGGTAATTGTGGTTTGAGAGAAGTGGTGTTGAAAGTGACAGTGGCAGTGGAATGACAGTGAGGGTCATGGGTGGTGGCGGTGGTGGTGGTGGTGGTGGTAGTGGTGGTGGTGGTGGTGGTGGTGGTGGTGGTGGTGGTGGTGGTGGTGGTGGTGGTGGGATTGGTGGTGGTGGTGGTGATGGGAGGGTGGTGGTTGTTCTTGCGGTGGTGGTGATTGCAGTAGT
>NC_142937.1:40929088-40934088 GCF_046866305.1 Octopus bimaculoides
AGTGGGGAGCGGCAGTGGGGAGCGGCAGTGGGGAGCGCCAGTGGGGAGTGGCAGTGGGGAGCGCCAGTGCATATTTTGGCATTAGCTCTACATTTATTTTTATCGGGAGGGGAACAGAGAAATTCCGGTCTCATGTCCGTCGCGCTGTACGACGTTTGGGGGGGGGGGGGGGGGCGAGGTTAAGTTTTCTTCAAAAGCATACATACCTCTGAGAGGTTGCTTAGGTTAAATTCCGTGGGCAGGGAAATATCTTGGGTATCTTCGGATCATCGTCACCAGCTGAAGATAATGAAGCTCTTACCATTCCCAGAACTGCGACCTTTCTTGACACCAAATATCTTACCTCGGCTTGTCTTTGGATCAAGCCAATAGAAAGGAGAGCTTCTATGAAGGTTGTGGAAGCCTTATCCGTCCAAAAACTCTCAGCAGATATTTCTGACTTCTGCCTTCTCTCTCTCTCTCTTTCTCTATCGCTTTCTTTCTCTCACTCTCTCACTTTCTTTCTCTATCTCTCTTCCTCCCCCTCTCTCTAAAGTATTACGCTCATGAGAAGGTAGCGATGTGTGTAGGCCTTCATTTACGTAAGCATATATACATACGAACATATACATGCATGTAGGTATATATTTTTACACACATTCACACACACAAAGACACTCGTGTGTGCATGCGTGCGTGTGTGTGTGTATGCACGCGCGTATGTATGCATGTATGGAGGTATATAGTAGGCACAATATGGTCAAATAGTCAAGAAGTTCGCATCACATCTTCATGGCCTGAAGTGTTCTGTGGTCTCAGGTCGATCCATAGTGTAAGAGAAACTGTAGAGAAGCCAGGTGTATTGCACAAAGGTGGAACTTTGGCACACACTGTGTCACGCTGATTCTGCCCGAAAGCTCGCCCGTTTTACCAGTTAATTCGGGAACAAGTGATTCAGTTGAATCCACATTGTATCGTGGAATGATGGCAGGCAAACACACACACATACACACACACGCACGCGCACGCGCACGCACACACACACACACACACACACACACACACACACACACTCACTCACTCACTCACTCACTCACACGTAGCATTCATATACAACCAGGCACATTTACACTCTCTTACCTACCTATATGAGTATGCGCGCGCGTGTGTGAATACATATATTTCATTCTTGGTCGGGTAAAATTCCGGAGACCTTTAAACCACCAGAGTCATAACGACCAGGCTGCTCCTTGACAGTGTATTTGGGGGCTCTGACCCTAGTGCTGTTAAGAACGCTCTCCATGGTTCTTTTCAATGGTTGATAATACCTTTCCGGTGCCATTCGAGTAAGGTAATTATTTAACCTATAAATGGGGCCCTAACAGGTATTATTATTCCGGGCCAGAACAGACCTGGGGGGTGATGACAACTAAGGGGTAATTCCACATTCCCCACTTCTCTTGAACTTCCGAACTGGAGCCTTGCCACTGGATGCAGTTTATTACTTTATTGCCCACAAGGGGCTAAACATAGAGGGGACAAACAAGGACAGACAAAGGGACTAAGTCGATTACATCGACCCCAGTGCGTAACTGATACTTAATTTATCGACCCCAAAATGATGAAAGGCAAATTTGAACTCAGAACGTAACGGCAAACGAAATACTGCTAAGCATTTCGCCCGGAGAGCTAACGTTTCTGTCAGCTCGACGCCAATGGATGCAGTTTATGGCGTTACCCAGGACAGATGCATATATATATATATATATATATATATATATATATATATATATATATTCGCCATGATAGATCGCTGACCACTACATTTATTTTTTTCTCTCCTTGTTTCTTTCTGTGTTCCTTTCAGTTGAAGAGCGTAGGCTCGAAACGTCAAAGACTTTCTCTATTCCCGAGCGTTAAACTAATACATCCATTTGTTGTTTACACCACCTGTCTTCGTCTGTTGTTCTTTGTCTTAAATTCTCCCATATATGTATATATATATATATATATATATATATATATGGGAGAATATACAAAAAATAACAACAGACGAGGACAGGTGGTGTAAATAACAAAAGTATATATTAGTATGACGCTCGGGAATACGGAAAGTCTTTGACGTTTCGAGCTACGCTCTTCAACAGAAAGAATACGGAGACAAGGAGAAAAACACGGAGAAAAAAAAATTGGGAGAAAAAAAATGTATGTGGACAAGTATGTAATGTTCCTATATCCATATGTTTAACGGTAGTGCTAATGGCAAACACAGCCACCATCACTAACTTACCATCAATGCCAACAACAATAACACCAGCACTAACATAAGAAGTCAAGGAGAGTGGGTCGTTTCAGATTGGAGATATTGCATGTTTTAATGGTTGGAAAAGAGAAAAGAGAAATTACATAAAGTGAGTGTGGAGGGTGCTGTACATGTACCGATAGCGTCATCTTTTGTGATGACATTATCATTATTCTGTCATCACAAGCAATGATGCAACGGCAGCTTCACCCACCATTTTTCTGTGTGTAAACTTCAATACAGAAACATACATTTTTTACTGAACGGAGCAATATGGTTACATAAATACAGACTGGCGTATACCACTACTACTACTACTACTACTACTACTACTACTTCTACTACTACTACTACTACTACTACTACTACTAATAATAATAATAATAATAATAATAATAATAATAATAATAATAATAATAATAATAATGGTGATCATGGTAGTGGTGGTGGTGGTGGTTTTATGCAACGACGACGACGATGAAGATGATGATAGATAATTCAAAGACAAATGGAAGGACAACAGAATAAGCAATAGGAAAGAAATGAAACTACATGGTCAATTCATGCAACAAACCGAGAATGTCGGAAATAAAAATCGCTGGACAGGAACTTAAACGAGAAACAGAAATGATAAGTATAACCGCTCAGGAATTAGCCCTTGAAGCAAATCTGGTAAAGGCAAAAATTGACAAAACTCAGTCAAACAGCAATTGTAGAATCTGTAGGAAAGGAGACTAGAGTATCAATGACACTTTGAGTGAGTGCAGTACACAAGCGCAAAAGAAGTATAAGCGTAGATATGACTGTGTAGGTGAAAGAGTACATTAGGATGTTAGCCAAGTATGTAGCTTCAGAGCAGCATAAAAATAATATGAACACGAGCCACAGGTTGTGACAGAAAATGAGAACCTTGTGAGACTTCGCCATAAAGGCTGACCATACTGTTGAGGCAAGAAGACCAGACATGGTTATACAAGGCAAAATAGGCAGTATAAAATCATAGATTTTGCAATTCCTTTATAAAAGCAAAATCGATATCAAAGAAATGGGAAAAATCTGAAAAATGCTAGAATTTAGCCAAAAAGCTGAAGAGACTGTTGAAGGCCAAGACAACAATTCTTCCTGTATTAATCGGTGCACTTGATACAACACCCAAAATGCTACCTAAAAGACTGAAAGCAACTGGAGTTGAAACTCGCATAGCCGACCTGCAATAAAGCAGCATTCTATATAATAATAATAATAATAATAATAATAATAATAATAATAATAATAATAATAATAATAAGGTGAAAAGATTAGAAAAAGACAACACTCCCACAAAAAGCCTTCTTGGCAAGAACGCATTCAACACCAAATTAAGCTGCTTAGATCTGACATAGAATGTTTGAAAAACCTTAAATTTGACAAGAGTATCAAACCTACAAAGACCCAAAAACTAAAGAAAAAATATAACATGAAAACCATAGTTGACATTGATGCCACCATAGAAACCATCAAGCAAAAGGTATGTGCTAAAGCTGCCCGCATAGCAAGGTATGAAAAGCGTGTTAAATTCTTCCGAGATAATAACATGTTCAAAAATAACCCCAAAAATTTCTACAGGAAGATAGGGAAAACACCAGTAACAATAAAGTCTGTCCCATCAAAAGAAGAAGTGCAAGAATTTTGGAATAAAATCTGGGCAGAAGATAAAACACACAATGAAAAGGCCCCTTGGATTGATAGAATAGCTACAGACCTAGACTCCTTAGAGGAGCAAAAGTGGGAGGGGGTCAGGGTAGAAGATATAAGATCTGCTCTCAGGAGGTCAAGCAAATGGAAGTCTCCAGGAAAGGATAAAATTCCTAACTTCTGGTTGAATGCCTTCCCAGAAAGCCATGAACTGCTAACAAAACTTTACAACGATGTTTTGCAAAATCCTAGTTTGATGCCCTCTTGGCTAGTTAATGGTTTAACATTCCTGCTTCCAAAAAATGAGGAAACAAACGAACCAAAAAATTATCGCCCCATAACCTGCTTAACAACAATGTATAAGACGCTAACATCTGTCCTAACCGAGTACACCTATAGTTTTTTAATAGAAAGTAGCATAATCCCTAATGAGCAAAAGGGATGTAAACGTGGATCTTATGGTTGTAAAGATCAGCTACTCATCAATAAGATGATCTTAGAAGATTGTCACAAGCGACACAAAAACTTGTCAATAGCCTGGATAGACTATAAAAAGGCCTTTGATAGCCTACCACATAGCTGGATTAGGAAATGTCTGGAAATGTATAAAATAGCTCCTACTCTGCGAAACTTTTTATCTGTAAGTATGAGATCATGGAGAACCACACTGATGTTGAACAATGACAATGAATCTCTAAATGCTGGAGATGTAAGAATTTCATGTGGCATTTTCCAGGGTGACTCACTATCACCACTCCTCTTCTGTCTAGCCCTAATACCGCTCTCAAAATTGCTCAATGATGCACAGTATGGTTATAAAATATTTGATAAAAATATAAATCATCTCATTTACATGGATGATTTAAAGCTCTTTGCAAAAAATGACCAACAACTCAAAGGCCTACTAGCGATTGTTAAACAATTCAGTGATGACATCAGGATGCAATTTGGCCTTGATAAATGTGCAAAAGCTATCTTTATCAAAGGAAAAATGACAAATACATCTAATGTGAACCTTGACCAGCAAAATGTCATAAAAGAGTTA
>NC_142937.1:40944088-40956588 GCF_046866305.1 Octopus bimaculoides
AAATGCTTAACGATATTTCGTCTCTCTTTACCTTCTGAGTTCAAATACCGCCGAGGTTGACTTCGCCTTTCATCCTTTCGGGGTCGATAAATTAAGTACGAGTTGCGTGCTGGTGTCGATCTAATGGACTGGCCACCTCCCCCAAAATATCGGGCCTTCTGCCTAGAGTAGAGAAGATTATTTGATATACATAATATTTGACATACGTGCAGTATAAAACACATACACATATGAGAGCGCATATGTATCTATGAATGAGTTTCTATTTTTTTGAACAAGTATATATGTGCAGAAAAAAAATCTCTATTGTTTTGCGCTGTTTGTGAGTGTGCATATTATTCTTAATAGTATTATATATATATATATATATATATATATATATATATATATATATATGCATATATATATATATATATATGCATATATATATATATATATATATATATATATATATATATATATATATATATATATATATATTACATATATATATATATATATATATATATACATATATATATATACATACATACATACATACATACATATATATATATATATATATATATATATATATGCATATATATATATATATATATATATATATATATATATATATATATATATATACATGCGCGCGTGCACACACAGATACACAGGGTGCAGAGAGGGAAAAGAGAGAGGTGAGAGACAGTTACCAGTTACATGAAGAGAGAACGAAATGCGGGTAGATAGACGGATAGATAGATAAACAGACAGACAGACGGACAGACGGACAGTGAGAAAGAGAGATGAAGAAGAAACTCATGTATGTAGACAACGGGATGGGTAGATGGGTCAATATACAGTGAAGGTTGTATATGTGTGTGTGTTCCTATCAACATGTATGTATGCATATGTGTTTACGTATGCATAGTTGCATGTATTTATATATACTACAGAGAGTATATATCTCCAGATACTCTTCCCAATGCATATAATGTACATGTGTGTAATCTTGTGTACATCCATGCATTTATCCATCCTCATATATATAAAGAGAAAAAATGTAAATATATATATGTATATATATATATGAGATTGTGTGTGTATGTATATATATGAGTTTGTGTGTATGTATATATATATACATACATATATTTATATCATTACATATATATATATATATATATATATATATATATATAAGCAACCACACAAACACACAATCGTATACAGACACACACTTGTATTCATGAAAATGTGCATCTCTATGTATAGATGTGTATTAAAATAACTGATTACTTTTACACATTGCACAACATACGTACATATATATTTATGAAATACCTATTCATGATATATCTATTTATACGCGCATCTGATATATTGATGAGAACGTATACATATTAACGCATCATGGATACATCATGCGTGCATTATATAGTCACATATCCCGCATACAAACATATTTACGTGCATCATACGTACATACAGCGAAGATATATACATGCATGCGTGTGTGCAAACATACATACATTATGCAGATATCCATACATACATACATACTTATATGTATACATATATTTTCACGGAAGTGTAAAAATATATACCATTCCAAAAGTTTAGCCTGTAATTTATATAATACACGTAGAAATGCAAACGTATGCACATAAGTTAAAAGTTGCACTTTCACACACGCATATCGATATGCATGCACTCTCATGCATTGCTACATATTTGATGCTGTGTAAATTCCAATGAAAGTGCTTTGTTTCTCGGTTGGAGCCCTGCTTTTTCTCAACTGGCGAGAAATTTCATAAATAAACCTAGAAAAAATACATACACTGAAAATGTATACAGTAATATATATATACATATGCAATAATACATTTATACATGTAGAAATACTAAGTACGCGCGCACGTACGTGTAATGCATATGTATGCATGCATATATGATGCATAAATATATTAGTACTTATATACGTAGGTGTTCGTGACGCAGTGTGAATATATGCGCGCATGTGTGTTTATGTGCACGCGCGCATGTATATATATGCGTACCATGCATGAGTTTGCACGTGTGAATGTGGATATGAGAATAAGTGTTTTGCTCCCCACCATTTCACATGCACAACAATCACATCAGAAACAACTACGATGACGGTAGTCTAATCGTGCATGTAGTAGTAGTAGTAGTAGTAGTAGTAGTAGGGGGGGGGGGGGGTAACCAAAGACAGACGGCCGTTAGTGGCAGTAGTAGCCGTTATAGAAGCCTGGTGTGGTGGTGCTAGTATTTCGGGCACGGTGAAGCTTGAAGTTCTGCTGCTGCTGCTGCTGCTGCTACTACTACTACTACATACGTACGTTCATTCATATATACATACGTATATATATGAAATGGGGCAACCCATAGCTGTTATTCCACGAAGGAGAAGAGGGTTAGCTCTCAGCCTTAGGTCAACCTATCAGCAAAGACTTTCACCTGTGATCATCCCATCCTTATTATTATTATTATTATTATTATTATTATTATTATTATTATTATTATTATTATTATTATTGCTGTTGTTATTATTATTATTAATATTTTCATAAATAGCGAACTTCATTTGTTTCTCTGTGCATGTATACATTACATGCTTATATGAATGGGTAAAGCGTGTATTCAATGTGCGCGAACGCAGTTACGCATACACAAACACGCATTCATACACACACACACACACACACACACACATATCACATACACGCAAACTTCTTGCTTATATCGTGCTACCATTGGTTAAGCCCTATGCACTGGTTAACGGTGACATCGAGCTATAAGAAAGCAGAGGAACTCGGAGCAGCAACGCCCCCCCCCCCACTCACAGATACTTTGGAGAAACCCATACTTTGGGTGTGCTTTGGCACTTATCAATCATTGTCTTATTGTCTTGTCGGTAACTCTAGGAAACAACTTGGGAAGCAGAGCCGAAAGGTAAAACAAGATGTGACGGTTAAGCTGATGGCGGTTTCCGACAAACATGATTTTCTTCTGTAGCATCCTGTAGCTGGGAGAATGTATCTGACACCTGAGTCTTGCTTGTTTTCATAGCAAAGAGAATAATTTTGAGAAATGTGCACACCAAGCGCATGCATGTTGGATCTTGGATCTCGGGTCCTTGCAAGAGTGAGATTGTGAAGGATAATCTGGAAAATGGAGTAGATCTGAATATGTTGGAAGCTTCTGATGGGAACTCAATACATCGGTGTTTCAGGGCAACAGTCGTTGACAGGGGTCATTGAGTGGAATTATTTCCTCGGCAGATCTGTCTGCAACTAAGCAAGTCAATTTGGGACCAACCGAGGAAGACCGAAGAAATGTGCCTAAAATCGTTGATACAGTTAGATTTCTGGATTGGAAACCATGTCGATCATAACAATTCCACATACATGACAAAAATGGATTATATAAGCACTGATTGTATAATCCATTTTATCCACTGATCGCAGTAATTTGACAACCAGCCCCAACGACGAATAGCTCACACAACCAGTGTGTTATACTACAGAGTAAATATTGCTGCTTTAGATGAGGAACCGTTACTTGGAGAGGGTTCTCTAGATGAGGATGGTGAGAGCTTCTTTATTTTGGAAATACTACCTTGCACGTGGACATCACTTTCATGTGTCTGCATTATTTTGAAGAATATGCAACCTAAACTAACTGAAATACTGATTGGCATTAGTGATCGGCAATTGTCACTTCATATACCTACTTGCAGAGAATATCTGTCATGTTACTAAGTATCTCTGCATCGAGGCATTGCCATCTCATTATCAGGGCAAAAATCGCTTCTGTCAGTCATGAAATCAAACACTGACGAAAATCTCCTGACAAAATCCAGTTTAAAGAATGCTTTTAACGCAAGTATGTAAAATAATGGTGTTATGAAAACTAATAGCAAAGGCACAATACTTCTAATTCGGCGGGCACAGAACAATCCTGTCACTGCCAACGCCACCTTCCAATAGATGATCAAATACAAAACCTCTTGGATACATTTCAGGCTCAAACACTGATGTTTTGTTGATCTAAACATAGCCAGGTAGACAGATCTCATAGCTATTCTGTTTAGTTGTGCAATGATGGGTGCCGAATATTGGACAGATCATCGGAGAATACTAACAAAAGTCAGATTGCAAATGCACCATAATGACGTTCAACATCAAGCATCAAGAAGCTCAGATACAGAAAACTCGACTGTCCCGATTTTTGTAAGGACATTCATCATGTTCTGTTAGTCCGAGAGCTTTTGACTCAATCTTCCTCTTGAGAGCTTGTGTTTGGATGAAAATTCCAGCACGATCGAGACCCTCGTCAGGCGAGCTGGCAGAATCGTTAGGACGACAGGCGAAATGCTTAGCGGTATTTCGTCTGCCGTTACGTTCTGAGTTCAAATTCCGCCGAGGTCGACTTTGCCTTTCATCCTTCCGGGGTCGATTAAATAAGTACCATTTACGCACTGGGTCGATGAAATCGACTTAATCCCTTTGTCTGCCCTTGTTTGTCCCCTCTATGTTTAGCCCCCTGTGGACAATAAAGAAATAAATATACAAGGTTCACTGAGTATCTCTAGGCAAACCATAACACACTCTAGATAAACATTGCAAGCTCTTCGGAAATGAGTGTTGATCCAGTTTTGTATTATCAAATATAAACAGTAAATTACTCAAGAAATGTAGACAGGCAAAGCCTGCACAGTTTCTATGATGCAATAAAGATATCTACAACCCATGGAATTGTTTCATGGCACAAGTCAACTTTTAAGGCAGAATATTTCTACTGAAAGGCCTTTCAGCAAAATTGAGTCGCTCGGAAGAACAAGTTAACTAGGTCTTAAAACAATGGATCCATTGTGAAAACCCCAGCTTTCTGCAATCTGAAGGAACTTAATGCAACCATCAAAACATAAATTGAAAAATAAATTTTTGCTCCAATTGCCAGAGTATAGTTATCCCGTCCGTTGCTGGAAAAGTTCTGGCCAAGTTCAAATCCGAACTGATCATTGATGCTTATGACTGCTCTGGTAGCTCACACTCCGAAACGCAATAAGCCATCATTTCGGTAACCATTACAGTTTATAAAAGGATAGACCTAACACTAAAGCCATCTCAAGAACATACTGCATCACCCTGCCTTCCCACTTTCTCAGACCAAGGGTATCGATTCAATTATATTCCTCTATTTCAAACAAGGAGGCAGCATCCTTTCCAGCTGGTGAACTCTGGTTGAGGAAATTTTCAATCGTTTCAGACAATCCTATGTATCCTTTAGAAAGCTCATAAAGAGAGGCTTTTCGAATAACCATCTCGGTCTTCAATATCAGGTTTCACGGTTAACGAGAAATCTCTGGTTCTACTTTCCTCTGAAAATGTAAGATTTGGACTACACGCAGTCGTCACATTAAGGTCCTGGAGGTCTTTTAATTCACTGTCTCCAGGAGAACCTTTCATTCGTATATCGACTTAGAAGTTGTTACACAAAAATTCTCCTACTAGCGAACAAAGCACATGGCACGAACTACCTGAATATTCAATGCAATTCAGCGCAGTAATTATTGTTTTAGTAAAATGTGGACTGCAACATACTCTCTTTTTACTATCTTACTTGTTTCAGTCATTTGACTGTGGTCATGCTGGAGCACCGCCTTTAGTCGAGCAAATCAACCCCGGGACTTATTCTTTAGAAGCCTAGTACTTATTCTATCGGTCTCTTTTGCCGAACCGCTAAGTTACGGGGACATAAGCACACCAGCATCGGTTGTCAAGCAATGCTAGGGGGACAAACACAGACACACAAGCACACACACACATATATATATACATACATATATATATGACGGGCTTCTTTCAGTTTCCGTCTACCAAATCCACTCACAAGGCTTTGGTCAGCCCGAGCCTATAGTAGAAGACACTTGCCCAAGGTGCCACGCAGTGGGATTGAACCCAGAACCATGTGGTTGGTAAGCAAGCTACTTACCACACAGCCACTCCTGCGCCTATATGCACATACATACATTTTAGTTCTTTGTAAATTTTGATTCATTGTAAACCTTCCACCTAAATTAAATGAATGTACACCAGTTAGATTTAGCATATTTATCATTGTGCGTGTGTATGTGTGTATGTGTGTTGTGTGTATGGGGGGGGGGGGCGCACGTGTCTGTGTACGAAGATGCAAGACATAGTGGTTTCGGTGTTCCACTCACGAACGTTAGGACCCGAATTTGATTCTTGGACTGGGCGGCGGTGCCTTATGATCTCGATCAAGCATTTCATTTTGTCTCATTCCACTCATCTGAGAATGTGTAACAGTGATAGTTGCAGAAAAGGGTTAATCCTGCGATGGATTTGGCATCCTGTTTTATACAGAGAGATTTGTACTCTTAACTCAGATGTTAAGCTAAAGCATCATGAAACCGAGATAAGCCCTGACTTAAAGACGCGTAGGCTCAAAACACATGTTATATGTGCGAGTGTTTCTGCGTGTGTATGTGCGTGTATATGCGTGCGCGCGCGCGTGTGTGTGTATGTTGTGCGTGTGCATGTATATGTACACTGGGGGTTATACCAACTGTAATGCAAAGGTAAGCATAGGCGCAGGAGTGGCTGTGTGGTAAGTAGCTTACTTACCGACCACATGGTTCAGGGTTCAGTCTTACTGCGTGGCATCTTGGGCAAGTGTCTTCTACTATAGCCTCGGACCGACCAAAGCCTTGTGAGTGGATTTGGTAGACGGAAACTGAAAGAAGCCTGTCGTATATATGTATGTATATATATATGTGTGTGTGAGTGTGTGTGTTTGTGTGTCTGTGTTTGTCCCCCTAGCATTGCTTGACGACCGATGCTGGTGTGTTTATAGCCCCGTCACTTAGCGCTTCGGCAAAAGAGACCGATAGAATGAGTACTAGGCTTACAAAGAATAAGTCTCGGGGTCGATTTGCTCGACTAAAGGTGGTGCTCCAGCACGGCCGCAGTCAAATGACTGAAACTAGTAAAAGAGTAAAAGAGTATAACTTCAAGACAATGGACATGTGTCGTTCTACTGAAAGAAGCCCGTCGTATATATGTATGTATATATGTATATATGTGTGCGTGTATGTTTGTGTGTCTGTGTTTGTCCTCCCTAGCATTGCTTGACAACCGATGCTGGTGTGTTTATGTCCCCGTCACTTAGCGCTTCGGCAAAAGAGAACCGATAGAATAAGTACTAGGCTTCCGAGGAATAAGTCCTGGGGTCGATTTGCTCGACTACAAGCGGTGCTCCAGCATGGCCGCAGTCAAATGACTGAAACAAGTAAAAGAGAGTAAAGTGTTCAAAACTTGAAGCTCAAAAGTTGCCCCTCGACAAGTAGATCAATCATAAAAGACATCCCAACCATAATTTTCTTGTAGTTTAACTAACATCTAAGAATAGATGGCATAAAGTGTCTTTTCTCTTTGAAAACAGCTCTGTACATGAGGGAATTCATCTGCTATTTTTAGCTGGATGGGACACATGTGGAAAGAATCTCTGTTGTATACGTTTGTTTGGTAAACATATCCAGATCACAGACACACGTACACACACACACACACACACACACATACATCAAAACTATGTCTTTCTAAAATATTGTTGTTGTAGAGATGTAGTAATCCGGTGCTTTTGTTTGTGCACAATTCTATCCATATATATTTCTGTATAGAGCCAAAACACACACACTGGCACAAGAAGCGCACACACACGCGCGCGCGCTGGTACATAGGTTCGCACACACGAACACAAAGCTGCTGCCACCAATAATATGACGGTCGGATGTATAAACTGACGGAGCTGAACTGTGCGTGAGGGTGAAAGAATGAAAGAGAGAGACGGAGAGAGGAAGAGAGAGGGAGAGAGAGAGAGAGAGAGAAACAAGCGTTCATATTGAAATTACAAAAAGTAGGGAAGTGTGATAGATTCAGAAGAGAGGAAAGATGAAAGGAGGTAGATGCACATTATACATATATACAAACACACGCATGCACACACACACACACGCACACATATATGTATACTCTTTTACTCTTTTACTTGTTTCAGTCATTTGACTGTGGCCATGCTGGAGGACCGCCTTTTAGTCGAGCAAATCGACCCCAGGACTTATTCTTTGGATGCCTAGTACTTATTCTATCGGTATCTTTTTGCCGAACCGCTAAGTTACGGGGACGTAAACACACCAGCATCGGTTGTCAAGCGATGTTGGGGGGGACAAACAGACAGACACACACACACACACACATATATATATATACATATATACGACGGGCTTCTTTCAGTTTCCGTCTATTAAATCCACTCACAAGGCTTTGGTCGGCCCGAGGCTATAGTAGAAGACACTTGCCCAAGGTGACAACGCAGTGGGAATGAACCCGGAACCATGTGGTTGGTAAGCAAGCTACTTACCACACAGCCACTCATATATCAGGAGAGAGAGTGGGAGGTAGGAAGAGAGCGGGAGAGAGAGAGGGGGGAGATGGAAAGAGATCTAAGAATATTTTCGTTACCATTTCCACATGAGGGATATCTCGATGACTACGTGTATATATCCACCTATCTATCTATCTATCTATCTATCTATCTATCTATCTATCTATCTATCTATCTATCTATCTGTCTGTCTAACTATCTATCGATCTATCTGCGTATAAATATGCAGCAACATCAAACTCCCTCATTCACCAAATGTCAACTATTAAAGTTGGATTAATGAAGGTGTAACAACAACCAGTTGGCTGTGCCCCAGCATGACCACAGCTCTGGACCCGGAAACTAGAAAATACTTCCATATGTGTGTGAACAGGTACATGTTACGATCGTTAGTAAGTATGGAGAATGACTCGACAGCGTGTACCATACTTTCGCTATGTAGTCACTTATGCCTGAATAGACTGGAGTCACGTAAAACGAAGAGCCTTGCTTAAGAAGGTAATGCGTTTCCAGGTCCGGGAATCGAACCCACAGACTTATGATAGCGATTCTGACATTCTAACCACTAAGCAACGCACCTTCACACACACGTACACACACACATACATACACACAGATACATACACATACACAGACACATACACACACACACAGAGGCGCACATAACAGAGAGATAGTTCGATACATAAATACATACATGCATACATACATACATACATACATACATACACACATTCATACCTGCGTGTATTTTGTACATAAATATAAATATACACATATTACATACAACGTATACACATGTGTATATATGTACATATGTATATATATGTATATATGTGTGTATGTGTATCTGTGCGTGAATATAAGTATGTATATGTAACATATGTAGCTATGCATCTATCTACATATAAATATATACATGCATATATATATATATATATATATATATATATATATATATATATATATCGATATATATGTTTGTATGTTTATCTATATATATGTATATGTATTTATATATATATATATATATATATATATATATAATATATATACATAATATATATATATATATATATATATATATATATATATATATATATATATATATATATATATATATATATATATATATATTATGTATGTGGGGGTGGAAAGGGATAGAGAATGTTAGAAATAATGAGGTGATTTGAGAGTGAAAGAGAAAAAGGAAGAAGAGCCGTAAAGAGGGGGGAAAGACAGAGAAATAAAGAGCAACGTTCAGCCATGCCTTTCCTCCGACACTTCGAACATTATCATCGTAAAGGAAGTGGAAAATACTGTCAACGGGAATATGATAAACGTCCACATACTGAACACGGACCAAGACGTAAGATCACGGTAAATCAAGCCACAATCTGCAATACGGTTTCGACTTCTGTTTGATGGCAGTTCGTTTCACTTATAATGCTTAAGAACCTACGGAAAGAACACAGACACCACAACTTCTTAATCTCCTTCTTCCACGTTCGGAATATTAGGGGCTGTTGGGTACAGACCTTCAGAAACCGACATGCTATCTTATAATGTCATTAAAGAAAAAATAAACTGAGTCATTGCAACAGTTGTTTAGCCTCTAGCTAATGGGATTCCATCCGTAGCCATCACGTTACGTTGGTTTATTTTTAAGAAGTACGCTTAGGAGTAGATTAGACGATATGACAGTCTTATCTAAAAATAGTAGGATATGTTTTGAAATAGATTTAGTTGCTGTTTCTAGCACATAATGCGACTCTCGCTAGTTTATCTGTATTTTGGTTTCGGTTTCGGTGTCGGCTAGAACCGTTTCTCTTCAAATACATCATTAAAGTGTTTGGGACAGGTGTGGAATTTACACATCACCCTACATTCCCCGAAAATATCTTGTCACATATTTTAGTAAACTTAAATGTATATTACCACCAGCAACCATTGTAGTGTGTGTCTCGGTATCAATTCCCTTGCGAAGTCACTCATTTTTACCAATTATACGCTCCAGAAAGCACAAAAGTCATGACAATTCTGTCACCCACCCCCTCTCTTTTTCTGTATCATCTATCTGTCAGTCTATCTATCTATCTATCTATCTATCTATCTATCTATCTATCTATCTATCTATCTATCTATCTATCTAGCAAGCTAGCTAGTTATCCATATGTGCATGAGTGTGTGCGTGTGTGCGTGTGTGTGTATGTGTGTCTGTGTGAGTGTGTGTGTGTATGTATGTATAAATTCACATACATACAAATATATACATATATGCATGCTTGTATGTAAACATGTATATATATATATGTGTGTGTGTGTGTGTGTGTGCGCGCGCGCATACACACACACACAAGCAATTACACAAAAATGCACAAACTTTTGTGCAGAGGCACATCTATCTGCACATGTATACACTATGCAGCTATATATATATATAAGATACACAGACGCATATATGTGGGACATAAATACATACATATACCTTTAGATTCACACACACACACACACACACACACACACACACACACATATTATACACATGCAGACAAATGCACACGTGTATAAAAGAGTAAGAGATCCCGATACACATAGCCAGGAATACGTCCGTATAGTCTCTAACATACCTATACAATGTTGCATTATATAAATATATATATATATTAATGCATACATATTCATATGTGCATAAATAAACAAATTCGCTATAAATAAAATACACAGGAACAGCGAAAAGTACCTCTACGTGGCCGCTTGAACTGTGAGAAATATGCATCCGCCAATACCCTCAAAGCACACCTTTCTGGACATAAAAAAAAATGGGAAAGGATACACTAAAACTAATGTAGTGCTGCACACACTCAAAAAAGACAGCGTGGTCACGACCCGGGCTGACCTGGGGTTAAACAACAACAAACATGCGCACAGATCCATACGAACATGCATACATATACACACATACATATATACATACATACCCACATACATACATACATACATACATACAAACATACATACATTCATTCATACATACATACATACAAACATACATACATTATTCATTTACCTACATGCATGCAAACGTATGTAAATATATATATATATATATATATATATATATATATACACACACACACATATACACATACATGAATATGTACATATATATATATATATATATATATATATATATATATATATATATATATATATATATATATATATATATATATATATATATATATATATATATATATACATAAATATATTTATATGTATGTATGTATGTATATGTATGTATGTATGTATGTATGTATGTATATATATATATGTATGTATGTATGTATGTATGTATGTATATATATGTTTGTGTACTTTTAATATTTTTTACTAGTTTCAAAGCGACAAGCTGGCCGAATCGCAAGAACACTAGAAATGTACCTTGCGGCAGAGAAGGTGCCGGCTCTATAACGTCCGAGTTCAAATCCCATCGAGATGAAATTTCCTCTCTATTACTCCAGGATGAAATAAGGTCTATGGGTGGATACTATCAAGTAATACCCTCCCTTCAAAATTGCTGGCCCTTTGCCTAAATTAGGGAAACCTTATTTCATTCATTACTTTCAGTCGTTAGACTGGAACCATGCTGGGACACCCGATTCAATGTTTTAATCGGTCATATCGAACCCGTTACTTAATTTTAAATCTGCTTCTCATTTCATTGATCTCTGTTTGTCGAATACGAAGTTACATGACATAGAGGGACATAACGTCAGCTGCAGATTTTAAACAAGCATAAACACACACCAACATATACGTGAATGCATACGTTTGTTCACATACACACACACACACACACACACATATATATATATAGAGAGACAGATAGAAAGGTATACATATTCATAAATTTATGTATGCGTTTTTATGTGTGTATGGATGTATATATATTTATATATGTTTGTGTCGATACGTATGTGCGTGTCGTATGTGTCTCTATCTATTTATCTATCTATCTA